>NC_134086.1:49269179-49572209 GCF_000715075.1 Nicotiana tabacum
AATGAAGAAGAAAACACTCTCGAAGATTAGCCCTAAAAAAACTAAAGTAGGTGATATTCCTACTTTTGATTTGGGTATTTTCTCACAGTATTCACCCAAAAGAATTTCAAAATCGGCACATGCAAAAGTAGAGACCAAGCCCAGGCTTTCCCCTCGTGAAGCTAGGCCAGAAGCTCCAACAAAAAATAAGCACGATAGGGATGCTGGTGAAGCCTCGACGTCTGTAAAATCTGTAAAACAGAAGGGCAAAGAAATTGCTTCCGATGATGATTTCGTTGAAGAAGAAGTTATCAAGAATGTTGTAAAAAAAAACCCAGAGTTTCTCCTAATGTTAAACCTTCAAAAAAGGAGAAGGTTCAAAAATCAGCTAAAACTATACCCCAACAGTCATTGGAGAAGGTACAATTTCAGTAGTTTCAATTTTTTTTTATAAAGCTAAAACACTTGTTCTCCTTCTCATGAACATCCATAATTTTTGTTTTTTTGTATTTGTAGATATTTTGTCTACATTGTGTAAATTTGTTGTAGGTTAACAAATTTTCTACATTTCACTGTAAATTATAGATTTGTTGTATATTACTCGAAATTATTTAGTTAGGGAATGTAGATATTTGTCTACATTGTGTAGATTTGTTGTAGTTAATTTGTCTATAAATGTAGTTATTTTGTTTTCTAGTTTTGAAACAAGTTTATTAACTTGCTGTTTCTTTTGCTGCAGAATCGAAATTTTTTTGCAAAACATGATTTTGATTATGGCATCACCAGGTTCCAAACATTATGCGACCCTACTATTCCTGGCCAAATCAAGGATTTACTGTTTGAAAATGGGCTAAAGCTATTTAAGAAGACATGTTTTGGGTATTTTCTTTTCTTGCCCAAAATATATATCCAAAATCAAGCAATTCACCATCTCATGATGTATGAATTGAATGCATCTGGTCCTGACTTTTTTACAGCAGAGATAAAGGGTGAGAGGTTGAATTTTGGGTTGCGAGAGTTTGCCCTGATTAGTGGCCTTAGATATTTTACAAAAGTGACAGACTTTGGTTACACAACTAAGTGTACCAACCCGGCCAGTCGTTTCAAGAGTTACCGCTCCGCTTCCCCCATTTTTGCTTATTATTGCCTTGTTCAACTGTACTTTGTATTATCGGGTTGGTTGCTCGGGTTCGGAGAGGTTTTGGTAAGGTTTGAGACACTTAGTCTCTTTTGAGTAAGCTTAAGTTGAAAAAGTCAATCGGATGTTGATTTTTGTGTTAAAGGGCTCGTATGTGAGTTCCGATGGTTCAGATAGCTTCGAGAGGTAATTTGGGGCTTAGTAGTGTGATCAGAATGTGTTTTAGAGGTCCGGAATAGATTTAAGCTTGAATTGGTGAAATTGTAATTTTGGCATTTTCCGGTTGATAGGTGAGAATTTGATATAGGGGCCGGAATGGGATTTCAAGAGTTGAAGTAGGTCTGTTGTGTCATTTGGGATGTGTGTGCAAAGTTTCAGGTCATTCAGACGTGGTTTTATAGACTTTTTGATCGAAAGCAGAATTTAGAAGATTCTGGAATTCTTAGGCTTGAATCTGATGCAAATTTGGTGTTTTGATGTTGTTTTGAGTGTTCCGAAGGTTGGAACAAGTTTGAATGATGTTATCATATATGTTGGCATGTTTGGTTGAGGTCCCGAGGGCCTCAGGTGAGTTTCGGGTGGTTAAACGGACCAAAATGCATAGTTGAGAAGTTGCAGATTTTTGGCTTCAGCTGTTGCAGGCTTTTGGCCTTCGCGTTCGCGAGTGATCCCTCGCGTTCGTGGAGGGTCAAGATGTGAGGCAGGATTTTTGGCCTTCGCGTTCGCGAAGGAGGTCCCGCATTTGCGAAGGGCTGGGGTCATTGAGCTATGCGTTCGTTAGAGGGGAGCCACATTCGCAATGGGTTGTGGAACTGAGCCTTCGCGTTCGCGAGAAGGGAGACACGTCCGCAAAGAAGGAAAATGTGGTCAACGTCCGGTTGTGCTTCGCGAACGCGAGGCTTTGACTGCGTTCGCAAAGAATGATTTAAATGTATGGGCAGAATGTTTTAAAAGCCCATTTCCGCGATTTTGAGCATAAGTTCCTCCATTTTTGGGCGATTTTGATGTTTTTTGAAGAGGATCGAAGAGGGAATCAAGGGGGAACACTTGGAGGTAAGATTCATGGACTTATTACTCGATCCTAATGTGATTTCTACCTAATTAATCATGGAAATTGTTGAATTTAAGCCTAAACATTGAAGAACTAGGGCTTGTAATTGGAGACCAAAAATTAGGGATTTGAAGGATCATTTGTGGTTGGATTTTGGTGATTTTGATATGAATGAACTCGGGGAGTGATAAGGAGTCTATTGATGAAATTTTTATCGGAATCCGAGACGTGGGCCCGGGGGTCTAATTCGGCCAATTTCAGGATTTGTGTTGTAATTTGATTTCTTTCGAGTGGGCTTTGTTCCCTTAGCATATTTTGATGGTTTTGTACTGATTTTGGTTAGATTTGGAGCATCCATAGGTCGATTCGAGAGGCAAAGACATCACGAGCTAGAGTTTGGATCGTGTAGAGGTGAGTAGCGATTTTAAATGTTGTCTTGAGGGTATGAAACCCCGGATTTCATATCGTTGTGCTAAATTGAGGTGACACACATGCTAGATCACGAGCGTGGGGTCGTACACCATTGGGGTTGTGACCTAGTCCATCCCGAATGATTGTTTTACCGCGTATTTGATTTAAAACTGTTTGCTTTCATCGTGTTTTGGGCTGAACACCATATTTGGGCCTCATGCCAACTGTTTGGACCCTTAGGGGATTTTTCTGCACTCACTCATGCTATATTATACTATTTTTCATAACTCAGCCATGTTTACTCTGTTTTAGTACTTTAAATGATATTTTAGGCTAAGCATCATATTTTTACTATGCCCGAGTGGCTTTTAGAGATTTCTGACTGAGTAGGGTCGAGGGACTATGTTGTGAGGATTATTATGGGATCGGGCTGTACGCCGCAGCAGTGTTGTACTGATTATGATTATGAGGCCGAGGGCCTGAGTTGTAAGCCATAAGGTGGCTTGATATGAGGCCGATAGCCATTTTGATTATGCCACGAGATGGTTTGATATTAAGCTTGTGCCGTAAGGGGCCCCTCCTGGAGTCTGTACACCCTTAGTGAGCGCGCATACCTAGTGTGATATGTGATATAGCCCGAGGGGCTAGTGTTGTTCCATGTTATTGCCCGAAGGGCTAATTCTATTGACATTGTGCCCGAGGGGCAGATTTTATATGCTTATCCTTTCTAGCTGCTTTTCATTTACTTGTTTAACTATTGAAAAGGTGTTTTAAAGAAGCTTATTCTGAACCAAGGTGTTTTTATAAGATTTCACTGTTTTATTGCATTTTATTGGGTTTTCAGTGACTCTTTATAGCATGTTGTTGTGTTTTTACGTAATTTCTTATCGCTCAATTTTCATTTATTGTTATTACTCACTGAGTTGGAGTACTCACTTTACTCCCTGCACCCTGTGTATAGATTCAGGAGCTTTAGGTCCTGCCATTGAGGGTTGATTGCTCCCAGCAGGCCATTCAGAATCCACTAGGTAGCTGCTCGGCTTTCGCAACCCAGTGTTTCTCCCTCCTATCTTACTTTCTATTTCTAGTTCTGTAATAGTCTGTATAAATTCTTTTAAACTCTTAGACACATGTTTAGATGCTCATGACTGGTGACACCCCGATGTCGGGTTGTGTCTGTTCCGCAAATTGTATTGTTTCACTATTTCTTTTGGGATTTAATCATGTTAATGACTTAAATTGTGCTATGTTAATTGTTTAAAATGAATTGGGTGTTGTGTCGGCTGGCCTTGTCTTTACGAGAGGTTCCATCACGACCGGGTCTGGGTTTAGGGTCGTAACAAGTTGGTATTAGAGCCTAGGTTACATAGGTCTCACGAGTCATGAGCAGGTTTAGTGGAGTCTCGTGGATCGGTACAGAGACGTCTGTATTTATCCTCGAGAGGCTGCAGAACCTTTAGGAAAAACTTCATATTCTTGAAATTCTTGTCATGAGAATCTGTTGATCCGAGTACTAAACTTCTGTTATTCTATTCTCTCACAGATGGTGAGGACACACGCTACCGGTCAGGATGGACGACCACCAGTACCACCAGCTGTGGCCACTAGAGGCCGAGGACACGGTCATGGTCACGGTAGGGGCAGGGGTGTGGCCTGCACAACAGCTAGGGCAGCACTTGCAGATCCACTAGCCGCCCCAGTTCAGGATCAGGTCCCAATTGTGGACGCTCCAACAACACCAACTCAGGCACTAGCTGTGAACATTGTGATTCCGGGTCTTCATGAGGCCTTGGCTTAGATTCTATCAGTATGCACTAGCCTAGCTCAGGCAGTTTTAGTTACTACAGCCGCAACTACTTCTCAGGTTGGAGGGAGGCACTCAGACTCCCGCCGTTCGCACACCTGAGCAGGTCGTGCAGGGACTTCAGACACAGGGGCACATCTAGCCCAGGTGGTTGCAGCTGCTCAGGACTATGTAGCTCCTGACATGCTAGAGGACGAGCAGCGCAGGTTGGAGAGGTATGGTAGACTTCAGCCTCCGACTTTCAGTGGTGCAGATGGCGAGGATGCCTAGGGTTTCTTGGACAAGTGTCAGAGGATTCTTCGCATAGTGGGTATTCTAGAGACCAGCGGGGTCGCTTTCACTACTTTTCAGTTTTCTAGAGCCGCCTTCACTTGGTGGGAGGCTTATGAGAGGCATAAGCCTATTGGTGCAGCACCCCTTACTTGACAACAGTTCTCCGTTCTCTTTTTGGAGAAGTATGTGATGCAGTCTCGCAGAGAGGAGCTGCGCAGACAATTCGAGTGGTTGCATCAGAGAGAGATGACTATGCCACAGTATAAGATAAGGTACTCAGAGTTAGCTCGTCATGCTATTTGGTTGGTTCCGACAGATAGAGAGAGGATTATGAGTTTTGTTGATGGCCTCACATATCAGATTCGTATTCTCATGACCAAGGAGAGGGTGTCTAGTGCTACCTTTGAGGAGGTTGTAGACATTGCTCGTGAGATTAAGTCAGTTTGTCACCAGGAGCGAGATGAGAGGGAGGCCAAGAGGCCTCGAGGATCTGGTAGTTATGGTGGTTCTCCTTTGAGAAGTTAGTTTCAGCACGACAGAGGCCGTCCATTCAGGCATGCTCAACCAGCTCGTCTAGGTTATCATAGGGCGTCATCGGGTCATGGTTCTCACAGTTCTCATTAGGGCCAGTCATCACTCAGTGCCCTTCTACCTCAGAGTTCATCCCGTGCTCCATCAGTTCAGGGCTCTTCTCTGCTAGGTGCATTTGCTAGTCATTCCGGTGCTAGAGGTTCCCTTCAGTCCCCATCTCCCGCAGTTGGGATTTGCTATGAGTGTGGAGAGATGGGTCATAGGTAGATGCAGTGTCCTCGTCGTCTTGCGGGTTCATCTCAACAGAGGAGTCTGCCTTTGGCTTCAGCACCAGTCACTTCACCACCACCCATCCAGCCAGCTAGGGATGGAGGTTAGTCAACTAGGGGTCACCCTAGAGGGGAAGGTCGATTAGGTGGTGGGGTCAGGCCCATTTCTATGCACTTTCATCTAGACCCGATGCTATTGATTAAGATGACGTGATCACAAGTATTGTCTCAGTCTGTCACAGAGATGCCTCTGTATTATTTGCTCCTGGTTCCACTTATTCTTATGTGTCATCATACTTTGCTCATTATTTGGATATGCCCCGTGAGTCTCTTGTTTCATCTGTTCGTGTATCTACTTCGGTGGGCGATACTGTTATTGTGTACCATGTGTACCGGTCATGTGTGGTGACTATTGGGGGTCTAGAGACCCGAGTGGATCTTTTGTTGTTATGTATGGTGGATTTCGATGTTATATTGGGCATGGAGTGGCTATCTCCGTTTCGTGCTATTTTGGACTGTCGTGCTAAGACAATGATATTGGCTATGCCGGGTGTGCCACGGATTGAGTGGCGAGGTTCGACTGATTATGTTCCCAGTAGGGTAATTTCATTCTTGAAGGCCTGGTGTATGGTTGGGAAGGGTTGTCTTTCATATTTAGCCTTTGTGAGGGATGTCGGCGCAGAGACTCCCAGTATTGATTCTGTTCCAGTTGTGAGGGATTTTCCTAATGTGTTTCCTGCAGACCTGTCGGGCATGCCACCAGATAGGGATATTGATTTTGGTATTGATCTGGTGCCGGACACTCAGTCAATCTCTATTCCACCGTATCATATGACACCAATGGAGTTGAAGGATTTAAAGGAGTAGCTTCAGGAACTCCTTGATAAAGGGTTCATTCGGCCTAGTATGTCGCCTTGGGGTGCGCCGACTCTATTTGTGAAGAAAAAGGATGGCACTATAAGGATGTGCATTGATTATAGGTAGTTGAACAAAGTAACAGTTAAGAACAAGTATCCTTTGCCTCGCATTGATGATCTATTCGACCGGCTTCAGGGAGCGAGGGTGTACTCCAAGATTGATCTCCGTTCAGGCTATCACCAGTTGAAGATTAGGGACTCAAATATTCTTAAGACAGCTTTCAGGACCCGATATGGTCATTATGAGTTCTTGGTGATGTCTTTTGGGCTAACCAATGCCCCAACAACGTTCATGCATTTGATGAACAACGTGTTCCGGCCTTATCTCAACTCGTTTGTCATAGTCTTCATTGATGATATTCTGGTGTATTCACATAGTCAGGAGGAGCACGCGGAGCATTTGAGAGTTGTGTTGAGAAGATTGATGGAGGAGAAACTTTATACAAAGTTCTCCAAGTGTGAGTTTTGGCTTAGTTCAGTGGCTTTCTTGGGGCACGTGGTGTCCAGCGAGGGTAGTCAGGTTGATCTGAAGAAGATAGAGGCAGTTCAGATGTTACAACCCATATCCACATGTGTTAGTTCATGCCATATATTAGTTAACATAAATCCAAGAAGGAATTATCTTTGAGATGATAAGAAGTCAATCCTATTGGTCTTAAGTCATACAAGAGTGTATAAGGGTGATTAACAAGTATTAGAAGTTAAATGAATCAAAGATGTTGTAACTCATATTTTAAGGTAAATCTAGCGGTGCTTAATACACTCAAGAGGTCATGTATTAAGGTATTTTAATCATATAATATCCGTATCATAAGTCTTGAAGTCAAACGAGTTATGAAACAAAAGTCGACAAAAGTTGTCGCAACATAGGTTCATAATTTTACTTAAACATTAGGTCAAATGTTTCTAATCTTTTCTCCTAATTTACAAGAAATTTCGGGTTGATATACCAACCAAATTAAATATCTATGAGTCTAGTTTCCAATGCATTAAACCGTTCATCGATACGATCTCGGAGTAGAGAGATATTCGCATTTTCGCGAGACTGCGCCAAGCACCTCTCTATGGGGCTCACTAAGGTTGTTTAAGATATTTGGACCTATATAGGATGACTCCAACCCGTTTTAAGTCATTTATTCTCACTATTTTCAGACCTTATAACCCTAGGAACATCCTCTCATGGTTCTCTCAAGATTCAAGACCCAAAAAAGGGCAAACAACACAAATCAAGTGTCGGGAATTCCGTGGCGCTAGTAAGTCTCTTGTTCTTCTTGTTGTTGCTAATTTTTGTGTCGTTCCAGCTCATGTGGGATGTTGTTTTAAAGGGTTTATGTTCTGTAAATAATCCCTCATGTTCTTAATATCAATCCTAGGTGATTTCAAGCCTTCTAAAGTGATTCTAGTGCCGAAAAACACTAATTGATCGCTAGTTTCGCTTTTTTGTTGTTGTGGCAGCATTGAAGGGATATTTCATGAAACTTTAAGGTCAAATTGGAGTTGTTCTTTCTGTATAAAGGTAAGGAACCTCTTACTCTATATGTATTTAAGATTATCCAAGTTGCGGCTAAGCCATTGAAGCTAGAACTTGTGAAATATATATCGAAAGGCTTGGTAGTAATGTTATTGTTTTGTGGATTGTTTTGCGTTGCTGTTGGGCTGCGTATTTTACTACTGTTTTGTGGAGTTTTGGAGGATGAAGGGTGTGTAGAAACACCATATATATGTAGGGTTGTGGGATGATAGTTATTCGTAACATTTTCGGGTCGTTTGACACGACTATGGTGGTCGTCGTATGTATGGAGTGATTAGGCTGTGTGTGGACTATATTGGGAGGCTCAATATGTTTATTATTGATGTTGTTTGGGCTGTTTGGTGACTATTTTGAATGGTGTGAGGTCATATATATAGGGGAGGTGCTGTCCGTTTCATTGTAAAATAGGTTGTGGTCGATACATAATAGTTATGACGCTTAAATGATAACGATAGTATCGTTTCTCTTATTGTAGACTAAGGAGTTTTGACAATTGCATATCTTGAGATTGGGGCAGTATATACAAGGTATGTGAGGCTATCCCTTTCCTTCTTTTGCACGACTCCGATTGTACATAATGTAATGAACGAGCTTCCAAGATACTCTACTCTTAGAAGCTAGAAGTACTTACATTGTTTTCCCTTTTATGGAACGATTGATGTTAATGTTGCTTCTCTTATTCTTATGTTATCAATGTTGTTGGTACTTCCTGATTCTTATAAGGTTCATACTGAAGAGTTAGTCCTAATAATGTGTATAGAGGATACCGACCTTACGTCACTCCGAAAGGTTTAGAATGTGATTCCATGAGTCGAGCATGCATTATATATATGTATCTATTTTACTCTACCGAGCCACGCTATAGTTGGCCGGGTATGACACATATTGTTTAACCACTGATCAGTTGGGTTTTACCGAGCTCCACATGGCCGGGTACGATTCTATCGAGCCTTATGATGGCCGGGTACATTTTTTACCGAGCCTATTATGGTCGAGTACGATATGATGATGATGATGCCCACAGAGGCGAATGTTTTAAAGGTTTATGTATTTATACATATGTATCATGCATTTCATGTCAGTAGCCCTCAGAGGTACTAAGATGTTACAGGTTGTATATTCTCTATCCTTGCTTACATTACTGATCGTATTTATGGTTCCCTGCCTTACATACTCAGTACTTTATTCGTACTGACGTCCTTTTATTTGTGGACGCTGCATGTCGTGCTGCAGGTCCTGATAGACAGGCAGGTGCAGCTCCCCACCACAGTAGGCTGTCCAGTTCAGCGGTGATTGGCAAGATCCCTTCTCCGGACTTGCCTTGGTCTTGGTATGCATTTTTGTTATAGACATTATGGGTATGTCGGGGCCCTGTTCCGGCTATGTTGCAGCACTTATGTTCCTTTAGAGGCTCATAGACCGGTGTCAACTCATGTATAGTTTGGTATGCCTTGTCGGCTAGTTTTTGTTGTATAGTCTTTCATGGTAGCGTGGTAGCTCATACCTTATATATAGTTTCTTGATTGTCTGGTCTTCCCATATTATATATGTTCATGCCATCAATTTTTATTGTTGGTTGTACATGATCCATGTCTACCATTTATATTGATCTCGTCAGCCGTAAAAGATAATAAAGAAGGTTAGATAAAATGTACGTTGGTGCTCGGCAAGTATGGTCGGGTGCTAGTCATGGCCCTCCAGTTTGGGTCATGACAAACTTGGTATCAGAGCCAGGTTGTCCTAGGGGTTGTCTATGAGCCGTGTCTAGTAGAGTCTTAATTATGGATGTGTAGCGCGCCACATTTATAATCAGGAGGCTACATGACATCTAGGGTTGTTACCTTCTTCCTGAATCTAGATCGTGCGTAGAGTTGAGTCGTAAGTGTTCGTCTCTAATATTCACCTTGTTTTCTTTCAGTGATGCCTTCGACTAGGAAGCAAACGATTAGTAGACGGCTTGATACAACAGCGGGAGAGGGTACCAGTCAGGTGCCCCAAGCCAGAGCAGGACAAAGTGAGGCTCAGAGTGAGATGCCCTCTCATACCTCATCTACTCCATCTCCTCCAGAGGATATTAGAAGGCACCCAGCGCCTCCAGTTCCTCCGTCTGGCACTACAGACCAGGATATGCGGAGTGCTTTGCAGTTGTTGACTAGCTTGGTAGCTGCTCAGGCTCAGAGGCAGAATACAGGTGCTGCTGATAAACTAGTTAGTACACGAGTTCGTGATTTTATTAATTTAGACCCTCCAGTGTTTACCGGATCAGAACCCAAGGAGGATCCACAGACTTTTATTAACCAGGTTCATCGTACACTGCATGTTATGCATGTTAGTGATATAGAGGTAGTAGAGTTGGCTTCTTATCAGCTACGGGATTTAGCGGTTCTCTGGTATGATAGTTGTGAGAGATCCAGGTGTCCGAACACTCCTCCAACTGTGTGGAAGGAAATTTCTAAGGCCTTTCTTCGTCACTACTTGCCAGTTGAGATACGATGAGCTAGAGCTAATAAGTTCTTGAACCTTAGACAAGGTATTATGAGTGTGCGAGAGTACAATATGAAGTTTGATTCTTTGGCAAGGTATGCTCCCCATATGGTGGCCGAGATGAGTGATAGGGTGCATATGTTCGTGAATGGGTTGGGACCACATCTGATAAATGAGTGTACGACAGCCTCCTTGGTAGAGGGCATGGATATTTCCCATATTCAAGCTTATGCCCAGACCCTAGAGGATCGTAAGCGCCAGCAGAGGGCAGTTATGGAGCAGGATAGGGGCCAGCATAAGAGGGCGAGATTTGCAGGGTATTCTGATGACTTCAGAGGCAGCGTCAGACCACAGTTTTCGAGGAGTTCGGCGCCACCTGTATCTAGTGCTCCTCCACAGTTTCAGAGGCCTCGATATGATTGATCCTATTCTGGTCCAAGTCAGAGTTCGCGGGCATCTGGATCGTAACATCACAGGGATACTAGTCAGATGAGACCCCCAACACCACATTGTGATCAGTGCGGCAAGGCCCACTTTGGACTGTGCCGTCGAGGTTCTGATGCGTACTATTCGTACGGACAGCTTGGCCATATGATGCGGGAGTGTCCTAACAGAGGAGGTGATGGTATGGCTCAGCCGACTGGATCTGTGTCTGGTTCTTCCTCTTTAGTTCGACCTCCACACAGGGTTTTCAGCAATCGACAGGTCGTGGTAGGGGTAGAGGTGCAGTGCCGAGTTCTAGTGGTGCTCAAAATCGAACCTGTGCTCTAGTAGGTCGACAGGATCTCGAGTCGTCTCCAGATGTTGTTACAGGTATATTGTCTGTGTTTTCTTATGATGTATATGCGCAAATTGATCCGGGATCTACATTATCATATGTTACACCCTTTGTGGCTAATAAGTTTGGCATTGAACCTGAATTAATAAGTAAACCCCTTGCGGTATCTAATCCGATAGGAGATTCTCTGATTGCTAGAAGGGTATATAGAGGTTGCACTGTGATAATTTGTAGTTGTCAAACATCGGCAAATTTATTTGAGTTAGAAATGGTTGATTTTGATGTGATAATGGGAATGGACTGGTTGGCCTCATGCTATGCAAATGTTGATTGTCGTACGAAGATGGTTAGGTTCCAATTTCCGGGTGAACCCGTCATTGAATGGAAAGGGAACATTGCTACACCGAAAGGTAGGCTTATTTCCTATCTTAAGGCAAGGAAAATGATCTCAAAAGGTTACATTTATCATCTCGTTCACGTTAGGGATGCAGAGGCGAAGCCGCCTACTCTACAATCAATCCCCGTGGTCAACAAATTTCCAGATGTTTTCCCAGATGAACTCCCAGGCCTTCCTCCTGAAAGGGAGATTGACTTTAGCATTGATGTGTTACCTGGCACTCAACCGATCTCTATCCCTCCATACAGAATGGCCCCGGCAGAGTTGCGAGAGTTGAAGGTGCAGTTGAAGGACTTGCTGGATAAGGGCTTCATTAGGCCTAGCACTTCACCTTGGGGTGCGCCAGTCCTATTCGTGCGGAAGAAAGATGGGTCGTTACGGATGTGTATCGACTATCGACAGTTGAATAAGTTTACTATAATGAACAAGTATCCACTTCCAAGAATTGATGACCTGTTTAACCAACTCTAGAGTGCCAAGTATTTCTCCAAGATTGATTTACGTTCAGGGTATCATCAGGTGAGGGTTTAGGAGAAGGATATTCCAAAGACGGCCTTCTGGACAAGATATGGGCACTTTGAGTTCTTGGTGATGTCGTTCGGGCTAACAAATGCCCCAACAGTTTTTATGGATCTCATGAATACTATATTCAGGCCCTATCTTGATGTGTTCGTGATTGTATTCATTGATGACATTCTAGTGTATTCTCGTTCGGAGGCGGAACATGTGGGCCACTTGCGGATAGTATTACAGACGCTTCAGGATCGTAAGTTATATGCTAAGCTCTCCAAATGTGAATTCTATCTGAACTCAGTAGCATTCCTTGGCCATGTGATATCTGATGAGGGTATTAGTGTCGACACTCAGAAGATCGATGCAGTAAAGAATTGGCCGAGACCTACAACACCATCAGAAGTCCGCAGCTTCCTGGGGCTAGCAGGATATTATAGGCGGTTTGTAGAAGGGTTTTCCTTTATATCATCACCATTGACTAAGTTAACACAGAGAGCTACCAAATTCCAGTGGTCTGACGCTTGTGAACGTAGTTTTCAGGAGCTGAAAAATTGATTGATATCCGCACCAGTGCTCACTCTCCCCGAAGGAATAGAAGGTTATGTGGTATATTGTGATGCCTCAGGTATAGGTTTGGGGTGCGTATTGATGCAGCATGGGAAGGTGATTGCTTATGCATCAAGACAATTAAAGAAGCATGAAAAGAATTATCCAACCCATGATTTGGAATTGGCTGCAGTAATATATGCTTTGAAGATATAGTGGCACTACTTATACGGCATCCATGTTGACATCTACACAGATCACAAGAGTTTACAATACATCTTCAAGTAGAAAGAGTTGAATTTGAGGCAGCGTAGGTGGCTTGAATTACTGAAAGACTACGACGTCGAGATATTGTATCATCCCGGTAAAGCCAATATTGTGGCAGATGCTCTCAGCCGTAAATCAATGGGAAGCTTAGTACATATTGAGGCAGGTAGATAGGGGTTAACTAAAGAGCTTCATCAGCTAGCCAATATGAGAATCAGATTGTTAGACTCTAATGATGAAGGTGTTACTGTACAGAATACATCAGAATCATCTTTGGTAGCCGAGGTAAAAGCACGACAATATGAAGATCCTATCTTAGTATGATTAAGCGAAAGCATTCAACAGTGTAAAAGTACAGCTTTTGAGATCTGAAAGATGGGGCACTGAGATACCAGAGCCGATTGTGTGTGCCTAATGTGGCAGGGTTGCGAGAGAAGATTATGAATGAGATTCATCAATCCCGATATTCCATCCATCCCGGCTCGACAAAGATGTATCATGATGTCAATGAGCAGTATTGGTGGGATAATATGAAGAAGTCTATTGCAGAATTTGTAGCCCAGTGTCCCAATTGTCAATAAGTAAAGATAGAACATCAAAAACCCGGTGGATTGCTTCAAAATTTAGAGATTCTGACCTGGAGGTGGGAGGTGATTAATATGGACTTTATTATTGGATTACCTCGCTCTTATCATAAGTTTGACTCCATCTGGGTGATAATTGTCTGACTTACAAAATGTGCCCATTTTCTGCTAGTGAAGACAACTTACACGGCTGAAGATTATGCGAAGTTGTATATCAAGGAGATTGTTAGCATTCATGGTGTGCCCGTATCTATTATATCAGACCGAGGAGCTCAATTTACGGCTAACTTTTGGAGGTCTTTCCATAAGGGTTTAGGCACACAAGTAATACTCAGCACTACATTTCATCCGCAGACTGACGGACAGGCTGAACGTACCATTCAGACACTGGAAGATATGCTACGAGCATGTGTTCTAGATTTTAAGGGGAATTGGGATGACCATCTTCCACTCATAGAATTCGCCTACAATAATAGCTACCATTCCAGTATTAAAATGGCCCCATACGAGGCACTATATGGGAGGAGATGTAGATCACCTGTTGGATGGTTCGAAGTCGGTGAAACAGAATTATATGGGCCATATTTGATTCACCAAGCTATTGAGAAGGTGAAAGTGAAACAAGAGCGATTGAGGATGGCACAAAGCAGGCAAAAATCTTATTCTGGTGTCCGACGTCGTGATCTAGAGTTTGAGGTTGGTGATTGGGTTTTCCTGAGGATTTCACCAATGAAGGGTATTATGCATTTTGGGAAGAAAGGTAAGCTGAGTCCAAGGTATATCGGGCCGTATAAAATTCTTCGGCGAATTGGACACGTTGCTTATGAGTTAGAATTGCCATTCGAATTGGAATTTGTCCACTCGGTATTCCATGTATTTATGTTGAGGAAATGTATTGGAGACCCTTCTCGAGTCGTCCCTATCAAAGATGTACAAGTTACAGAGGACCTAACATATGAAAAAGTGCCAGTGGAGATATTAGATCGACAAGTCCGCAAGATGAGAACAAAAGATGTAGCTTCCGTCAAATTATTGTGGAGGAACAAAATATGGAAGAAATGACATGGGAAGAAGAAGAGGAGATGAAGTCTAAATACCCTTACCTATTCCAGAATGAAGATAATAAGGATACTGGTGGAAGACAAGATACATTGGAAGGTGAAACGGCTCTATGAGGTAAGCAATAATTTGAGAATACTCCTCCTTAATACAAAATGGTGATATGTAGATAATGTAAATATGCATAATGCTTTGTGTAGCCTTGTGAAGCCATATGTTGGGCTTAATTGCTTGCAAGTTTTTCTATTGACCATTTTATAGGGGAAAATTGATCGGAAATTTCCATTGGAATCCACGATGATTTAAACTCCCCATGAACCCTTACATTCGAGGACGAATGTTCCTAAGGGGGGAGGGGTGTTACAACCCATATCCACATGTGTTAGTTCATTCCATATATTAGTTAACATAAATCCAAGAAGGAATTATCTTTGAGATGATAAGAAGTCAATCCTATTGGTCTTAAGTCATACAAGAGTGTATAAGGGTGATTAACAAGTATTAGAAGTTAAATGAATCAAGGATGTTGTAACTCGTATTTTCACTTAAATCTAGCGGTGCTTAATACACTCAAGAGGTAATGTATTAAGGTATTTTAATCATATAATATCCGTATCATAAGTCTTGAAGTCAAACGAGTTATGAAACAAAAGTCGACAAAAGTTGTCGCAACTTAGGTTCATAATTTTACTTAAACATCAGGTAAAATGTTTCTAATCTTTTCTACTAATTTACAAGGAATTACGGAGTGATCTACCAACAAAATTAAAGATCTATGAGTCTAGTTTCCAACACATTAAACCGTTCATTGATACAATCTCGTAGTAGAGAGATATTCATATTTTCGCGAGACTGCGCCAAGCACCTCTCTATGGGTCCCACTAAGGAGGTTTAAGATATTTGGACCTATATAGGATGCCTCCAACCCGTTTTAAGTCATTTAGTCTCACTATTTTCAGACCTTAGAACCCTAGGAACATCCTCTCAAGGTTCTCTCAAGATTCAAGACCCAAAAAAAAGGCAAACAACACAAATCAAGTGTCGGGAATTCCGTGGCGCTAGTAAGTCTCTTGTTCTTCTTGTTGTTGCTCATTTTTGTGTCGTTCCAGCTCGTGTGGGAGTTTGATTTAAAGGGTTTATGTTCTGTAAATACTCCCTCATGTTCTTAATATAAATCCTAGGTGATTTCAATCCTTCTAAAGTGATTCTAGTGCCGAAAAACACTAAGTGATCGCTAGTTTCGCTTTTTTGTTGTTGTGGCAGCATTGGAGGGATATTTCATGGAAATTTAAGGTTAAATTGGAGTTGTTCTTTCTGTATAAAGGTAAGGAACCTCTTACTATATATGTATTTAAGATTATCCAAGTTCGGCTAAGCCATTGAAGCTAGAACTTATGAAATATATATCGAAAGGCTTTGTAGTAATGTTATTGTTTTGTGAACTGTTTTGCGTTGTTGTTGGGATGTGTATTTTACTACTGTTTTGTGGAGTTTTTGAGGAGGAAGGGTGTGGAGAAACACCATATATATGTAGGGTTGTGGGATGATAGTTATTCGTAACATTTCCGGGTCATTTGACACGACTTTGGTGGTCGTCATATGTATGGAGTGATTAGGCTGTGCGTGGACTATTTTGGGAGGCTCAATATATTTATTATTGATGTTGTTTGGGCTGTTTGGTGATTGTTTTGAATGGTGTGAAGTCATATATATAGGGGAGGTGCTGTCCGTTTCATCGTAAAATAGGTTGTGGTCAATACATAATAGTTATGACGCTTAAATGATAACGATAGTATCGTTTCTCTTATTGTAGACTAAGGAGTTTTGACAATTGCATAGCTTGAGATTGGGGCAGTATATACAAGGTATGTGAGGCTATCCCTTTCCTTCTTTTGCACGACTCCGATTGTACATAATGTAATGAACGAGCTTCCAAGATACTCTACTCTTAGAAGCTAGCAGTGCTTACATTGTTTTCCCTCTTATGGAACGATTGATGTTAATGTTGCTTGTCTTATTCTTATGTTATCAATGTTGTTGGTACTTCCTGATTCTTATAAGGTTCATAGTGAAGAGTTAGTCCTAATAACGTGTACAGAGGATACCGACCTTACGTCACTCCGAAAGGTTTAGAATGTGATTCCATGAGTCGAGCATGCATTATATATATGTATCTATTTTACTCTACCGAGCCACGCTATAGTTGGCCGGGTATGGAACCTATTGTGCAACCACTGATCAGTTGGGTTTTATCGAGCTCCACGTGGCCGGGTACGATTCTACCGAGCCTTATGATGACTGGGTACATTTTTTACCGAGCCTATTATGGCCGGGTAAGATATGATGATGATGATGACCACAGAGGCGAATGTTTAAAAGGTTTATGTATCATGCATTTCATGTTAGTAGCCCTCAGAGGTACTAAGATGTTATAGGTTGTATATTCTCTATCCTTGCTTACCTTATTGATCGTATTTATGGTTCCCTGCCTTACATACTCAGTACTTTATTCGTACTGACGTCCTTTTATTTGTGGACGCTGCATGTCGTGCTGCAGGTCCTGATAGACAGGCAGGTGCAGCTCCCCCACTACAGTAGGTTGTCCAGTTCAGCGGTGATTGGCGAGATCCCTTCTCTGAACTTGTCGTGGTCTTGGTATGCATTTTTGCTGTAGATATTATGGGTATGTCGGGGCCCTGTTCCGGCTATGTTGCAGCACTTATGTTCCTTTAGAGGCTCATAGACAGGTGTCGACTTATGTATAGTTTGGTATGCCTTGTCGGCTAGTTTTTGTTGTATAGTCTTTCATGGTAGCGTGGTAGCTCATACCTTATATATAGTTTCATGATTGTCTGGTCATCCCATATTATATATGTTCATGCCATCAATTTTTATTGTTGGTTGTCCATGATCCATGTCTACTATTTATATTGATCTCGTCAACCGTAAAAGATAATAAAGAAGGTTAGATAAAATGTACGTTGGTGCTCGACAAGTATGGTCGGGTGCTAGTCATGGCCCTCCAGTTTGGGTCGTGACATCAGAGTTGGCCCAGACCATCCTCGGCCACAGAGATTTGCAGCTTTCTTGGTTTGGCGGGTTATTACCGCCAGTTTGTTCTGGAATTCTCATCTATCGCATTGCCCTTGACCAAGTTGACTCAAAAGGGTGCTCTACTCACGTGGTCGGATGAGTGTGAGGAGAGATTTAAGAAGCTCAAGGCTGCCTTGACTACAACTCCAGTGTTAGTTTTGCCATCAGCTTCAGGTTCATATACCGTGTATTGTGATGCTTTGAGAGTTGGTATTGGTTGTGTGTTGATGCAGGAGGGTAGAGTTATTTCTTATGCTTCTCGCTAGTTGAAGCCCCATGAGAAGAACTACACTGTTCATGATTTGGAGTTGGCTGCCATTGTTCACGTGTTGAAGATTTGGAGGCATTACTTGTATGGTATGTATTGTGAGGTGTTTACTGATAATCGTAGCCTCCAGCACTTGTTCAAGCAGAAGGATCTCAATTTGAGGTAGTGGATATGGTTGGATTTGCTAAAGGATTATGATATTCCTATTTTGTACCATTCGGGGAAGGCCAACGTGGTGGCCGATGCCTTGAGTAGAAAGGCGGTGAGTATGGGAAGTTTGGCATATATCCTAGTTGGGGAGAGACCTCTTGCAGTTAATGTTCAGGCCTTGGACAATCGGTTCGTGAGGTTAGATATTTCGGAGCCCAGTCGGGTATTGGCTTCTGTGATTTCTCGGTCTTCCTTATATGATCGCATAAGAGAGCGCCAATATGATGATCCTTATTTGTTTGTCCTTAAGGATAGAGTTCAGCACGATGATGCCAAAGATGTGACTATTCGTGATGATGGGGTGTTGAGGATTTAGGGCTGGATATGTGTGCCTAATGTAGATGGGCTTCGGAAGTTGATTCTCAAGGAGGCCCATAGCTCGCGGTATTCAATTCATCCGGGTGCCAAGAAGATATATCACGGTTTGAGACAATATTATTGGTGAAGGAGATTGAAGAAGGACATTGTGGGATTTGTATCTCAGTGTCTCAATTGTCAGCAGGTGAAATATGAGCATTATAGATCAGTTGGCTTGTTTTAGCAGATGGATATTCTAGAGTGGAAGTGGGAGCGGATCACCATGGACTTTGTAGTTGGGCTCCCACGGAGTTTGAAGAAGTTCGATGCTATTTGGGTGATTGTGGATCGGCTAACCAAGTCTGCGCACTTCATTCCGGTGTGTATTACCTATTCTTCAGAGCGGTTGGCTGAGATGTATATCCGGGAGATTGTTCGTTTGCATGGTGTCCTAGTTTCCATCATTTCAGATAGGGGCACTCAGTTTACATCCTAGTTTTGAAGGTCTGTGCAGCGAGAGTTAGGTACTCATGTTGAGTTGAGCATAACTTCTCACCCTCAGACGGATGGGCAGTCCGAGCGCACTATTCAGATATTGGAGGACATGTTGCGTGTTTGTGTCATTGATTTTGGAGGGTCATGGGATCAATTTCTACCACTTGCAGAGTTTGCTTATAACAACGGCTACCAGTCGAGTATTCAGATGGCTCCATATGAGGCTTTGTATGGGAGGCAGTGTAGATCTCCAGTTGGTTGGTTTGAGCCGGGTGAGGCTAGACTATTGGGGACAGACTTGGTGCAAGATGCTTTAGAAAAGGTGAAGGTAATTCAGGAGAGGCTTCATACAGCGCAGTCGAGACAAAAGAGTTATGTTGATAGGAAGGTTCAGGATGTGTCCTACATGGTTGGTGAGAAGGTTCTATTAAAGGTTTCGCCCATGAAAGGTGTTATGAGATTTGGGAAGAAAGGTAAATTGAGTCCTCGGTTCATTGGGCCTTTTGAGGTGCTTCGGAGGATTGGGGAGGTGGCATATGAGCTTGCTTTGCCACCTATCTTGTCGAGTGTGCATACGGTATTTCATGATTCTATGCTCCTGAAGTATATTGGGGACCCATCTCATGTTCTGGATTTCAATACGGTTCAGTTAGATGATGATTTGACTTATGATGTGGAGCCAATAGCTATTTTGGAACGCCAGGTTCAAAAGTTGAGGTCAAAGGATATAGCTTTAGTGAAAGTGTAGTGGAGAGGTCGGCCCATGGAGGAGGCTACCCGAGAGACCAAGCGGGAGATGTAGAGCAAATATCCTCACCTATTTGAGGCTTCAAGTATGTTTCTTGACTCGTTCGAGGACGAATATTTGTTTAAGAGGGGGAGGACGTAACGACCCGGCCGGTCGTTTCATGAGTTACCGCTCCGTTTTCCCCATATTGCCTTGTTCAGCTGTATTTTGTGTTATCGGGTTGGTTGGCTCGGGTTCGAAGAGATTTTGGTAAGGTTTGAGAGACTTAGTGTCTTTTGGGTAAGCTTAAGTTGGAAAAGTCAACCGAATGTTGAATTATGTGTTAAAGGGCATGGATGTGAGTTCCGATGGTTCTGATAGCTTCGGGAGGTGATTTGGGGCTTTGGAGCATTATCGGAATGTGTTTTGGAGGTCCGGAGTATATTTAGGCTTGAATTGGCGAAATTGGAATTTTCGTGTTTTCCGGTTGATAGGTGAGATTTTGATATATGGGTCGGAATGGAATTCTGGGAGTTGCAGTAGGTCTGTTGTGTTATTTGGGATGTGTGTGCAAAATTTCAGGTCATTCGGACGTGGTTTAATAGACTTTTTGATCGCAAACGGAATTTAGAAGATTTTGGAATTCTTAGGCTTGAATCCGATGCAAATTTGGTGTTTTGATGTTGTTTTGAGCGTTCCGAAGGTTGGAACAAGTTTGAATGATGTTATCATATATGTTGGCATGTTTGGTTGAGGTACCGAGGGCCTCGGGTGAGTTTCGGGCGGTTAAACGGACCAAAATGCATAGTTAAGAAGTTGCAGATTTTTGGCTTCAGCTGTTGCAGGCTTTTGGCCTTCGCGTTCGCGAGTGATCCCTCGCGTTCGTGGAGGGTCAAGATGTGAGGCAGGATTTTTGGCCTTCGCGTTCGCGAAAGAGGTCCCGCATTTGCGAAGGGCTGGGGTCATTGAGCTATGCGTTCGTTAGAGGGGAGCCACATTCGCAATGGGTTGTGGAACTGAGCCTTCGCGTTCGCGAGAGGGGAGACACGTCCGCAAAGAAGGAAAATGTGGTCAACGTCCGGTTGTGCTTCGCGAATGCGAGGCTTTGACCGCGTTCGCGAAGAATGATTTAAATGTCTGGGCAAAATGTTTTAAAAGCCCATTTCCGCGATTTTGAGCATAAGTTCCTCCATTTTTGGGCGATTTTGAAGCTTTTTGAAGAGGATTGAAGAGGGAATCAAGGGGGAACACTTGGAGGTAAGATTCATGGACTTAATACTCGATCCTAATGTGATTTCTACCTAATTAATCATGGAAATTGTTGAATTTAAGCCTAAACATTGAAGAACTAGGGCTTGTAATTGGAGACCTAAAATTAGGGATTTGAAGGATCATTTGTGGTTGGATTTTGGTGATTTTGATATGAATGAACTCGGGGAGTGATAAGGAGTCTATTGATGAAATTTTTATCGGAATCCGAGACGTGGGCCCGGGGATCGAATTCGGCCAATTTCAGGATTTGTGTTGTAATTTGATTTCTTTCGAGTGGGCTTTGTTCCCTTAGCATATTTTGATGGTTTTGTACTGATTTTGGTTAGATTTGGAGCATCCATAGGTCGATTCGAGAGGCAAAGGCATCACGAGCTAGAGTTTGGACCGTGTAGAGGTGAGTAGCGATTTTAAATGTTGTCTTGAGGGTATGAAACCCCGGATTTCATATCGTTGTGCTAAATTGAGGTGACACACATGCTAGATCACGAGCGTGGGGTCGTACACCATTGGGGTTGTGACCTAGTCCATCCCGAATGACTGTTTTACCGCGTAGTTGATTTAAAACTGTTTGCTTTCATCCTGTTTTGGGCTGAACACCATATTTGGGCCTCATGCCAACTGTTTGGACCCTTAGGGGATTTTTCTGCACTCAGTCATGCTATATTATACTATTTTTCATAACTCAGCCATGTTTACTCTGTTTTAGTACTTTAAATGATATTTTAGGCTAAGCATCATATTTTTACTATGCCCGAGTGGCTTTTAGAGATTTTTGACTGAGTAGGGCTGAGGGCCTGTGTTGTGAGTATTATTATAGGATCGGGCTGCATGCTGCGGCAGTGTTGTACTGATTATGATTATGAGGCCGAGGGCCTGAGTTGTACGCCACAAGGTGGATTGATATGAGGTCGAGAGCTTATTTGATTATTCTACGAGATGGCTTGATATTGCGCTTGGGCCGTAAGGGGCCCCTCCCAGTGTCTATACACCCCTAGTGAGCGCGGGTACCTAGTGTGATATGTGATATAGCTCGAGGGGCTGGTGTTGTTCCATATTATTGCTCGAGGGGCTGATTCTGTTGACATTGTGTCCGAGAGGCAGATTTTATGTGTTTATCTTTTCTATCTGCTTTTCATTTACTTGTTTAATTGTTGAAAAGGTGTTTTAAAGAAGATTATTCTGAACCAAGGTGTTTTTATAAGATTTCACTATTTTATTGCATTTTATTGGTTTTCAGTGCCTCTTTATAGCATGTTGTTGTGTTTTTACGTGATTTCTTATCGCTCATTCTTCATTTATTGTTATTACTCATTGAGTTGGAGTACTCACTTCACTCCATGCACCACGCAGATTTAGGAGCTTCAGGTCCCGCCAGTGAGGGTTAATTGCTCTCAGCAGGCCATTCAGAGTCCACTAGGTAGCTGCTCGGCGTTCGCAACGCAGCTTTTCTCCCTCCTATCTTACTTTTTGTTACTAGATTTGTAATAGACTGTATAAACTCATTTAAACTCTTAGACACATGTTTAGATGCTCATGACTGGTGAAACCCCGATGTCGGGCTGTGTTTGTTCCGCAAATTGTATTGTTTCACTGTTTCTTTTGGGATTTAATCATGTTAATGACTTAAATTGTGCTATGTTAATTGTTTAAAATGAATTGGGTATTGTGTCGGCTGGCCTTGTCTTCACGAGAGGCGCCATCATGACCGGGTCTGGGTTTAGGGTCGTGACACTAAGTATGATAGTAAAATAACGAGGGGCTATTTCCCGAACAAGGAAAAAGTTTAGAGGTCATACTTGAAACAAATTGTAACAAGCCGTAGTTAGGTGAACGATGAGGATGCAGTCAAGTTGTGTATTCTCTATCTCATAGAATTCTTCCTCTGTCCTTCAGACAAAGATAATTTAGGTTTGATAGACCATTTTAGGTTCTACTTGGTGGACTCGGGGTAGTATGCGAACTACGCATGGGGTATCCAATCTCATACACATTTGCTTGAGTCTGTTAGGCACAAGCTCAACCCTTTTGTGAATTTTTATCTCACTCGAGGTTTTGCACTAGCTATGAAAATATGGCTGTATGAGTGTTGCTCTATGGTGAACACGAATATAGCTACAAAGGTTTCTAATTCGATCCCCTGCATACTTAACTGGACAGCTAGTAAGGACAAGATATGGTTATATGCATTGGAAGATAGAATGATCAAACAATCATGGATAAAGGTAAATATTTTTCACTTCTGCGCACACAATTTAATACAAATTATCTACAGAATTAATACATATTTTTACTAGGTCTCTCACATTTTTTTTCACTCAGTTCACCAACATAATTGAAGCATTAGAAGAGCTTTCAAGAATGAATTTGCCAGATAAAGTTGAATACATCCTTGTAGAAGATGAAACAAAGTCTAAGAATCTGATAGATGCTCCATCTCCATCAGGACATAAGCAGACAATTGGAAAAGATGACAAGAAAGATATTGTGAAACAAATAAAAAAATTAAGAAAAGATGTGTATAAGGTAACATCTATGCATAATCCTAGATGGTTTCTTTTATTTATGTTATGCAAATTATTTCATTAACTCTTTCTATTTTAATATGTAGGTGGGTTCAAACCTTGGAACTTTCAAGAAAGATATTTTTAAAGAACTAGGTAGCATTCGACTGCTACTCAATGATTCAATCAAGGTTGTTTTAGATACGATAAATAGTCAAAAAGATAACATTAATGCTAAGGTTTCATTTGAAATATAGTCATTTTAGTCATTTGAAATATAGTCATTCAATCAAGGTTATTTTTATCATATCTAAGTTTATATTATCATTCATAAAGTATATAGCCTAACAAATTATGCTTGCAGTTTACTGACAGTTCTACGAAAAAAGTTGAGCATTGAAAAGAAAAGAACAATCAACACATTCCGGGCAGTAGTGCTAAATCAGTGCTGGCCAGCATTAGTAAAATAGGTATCTACATTATCTCTATATTATATCTACATTATAGATACATATATCCTAAATTACTAACAACTAATCTACATCATATTTCCAATGGTTTTCTTAGATACATGACACCTGAATGACATTCACATTGAGGAGAATGTTCGTGTAGGTGTTGATTTGTCTTCCCAATTTAAAGGGGGATTTGATGAAGAAAATACAAATATGATTTAGTACATGTTATCATCATATTTCACAATACATTTTGCATATCAGATGCAGGACAACATTTTTACAAATTTACTACAACTAAACTATAATTTATCTACATTGATGTTAATGTTTACTACAAATTATCTACAATTTAATTAAGTTGTACACATTTATTATAACAGAGAAGGAAACTATGCATGTGAACTCTCCAAAACAGGAAGCTAATATTGGCATTCCAGGATAGCATTTAAATGAGGAGAAAGAGACTACAAAAATGCAATCTCCCATTCAACAAGAAAACACTATACAGCAGGGAGACGATTGCTGTAAACATTTTAGTCGTATTATATGTTACATTATAATTGTAGAAAAAAAAACAGGTTTGACAATTTGTTTCAATTTTCCATAAACAACTTATGCAACATGTCTTCTTATTCTTTTTTTTTTCTTCAAATTTTGAAGGTGAACCAGCCAACTACATTAATGTAGGTGATTCAGACGACTGCAGATCTGAAAAAAGGGAAGTAACACTTGATGATTTTGAGCTGCCAGAGAACTTCTCCAAGATTGTTAAGTTCGGCGAGTTTATCGAAGATGAAACAACCCCTGCGCATCAAGGAAGAACAGGGAAGCCTGGAAAGTATGCCAGATCCCCCTTTCTCCCTTTTTACAGATGTCACGGTCCAAAATTCATTAAAGGTAGTGATGGTGCCGAACACCTCGGTCAGGCAAGCCAACATAAATAGTTAGTCAAACTCTCATTTTAATATTTTTGAAACCATAAATTTGTTTTAATTTAACTAGTAAAAAGTAATCTTCACAGAATAATTAAAAGTGTTTACAATCTTTAGTACTGAATCACCCCAGAACCCGGCGTCACAAGAGCATGAGCAATGACTAGGAAATCAAATGAAGTACAATAGCTGCCCGGAATACAAATTTGGGTAGAAAGTAAATACAATACTCTGAAAGAGACTCTGCTGGTTGTGGGTCGTCTCGAGTGATGCAACTCACCTAAGTCTCTGTATCAACCGTGTTGCTACGTCCATTAGGCCACTAGAGGTACATGTGCCTGTGCAACAAAAATGCACAGCAAGTGTATCATGAGTACAAAAACAACGTGTACCTAGTAAGTATCCCATCTAATCTCGAAGAAGTAGAGACGAGAGGTCGACTTCGACACTTACTAGTGGTCCAATAATAATATACCAATAATATAGTAAATCAAGGATTTTTATAAAAACGGCTGTAACTCAATAGCACGAGGCAAGTAAATAAATCTTTCATTAATAGGAAATTTCCAAATTCATTTTCGTCCTTTATACATTTATCTCAGGCTACAGAGAACAATATCAACAAATGTGAATCTCAAGGCAAGCAATACAAGCATGCACAAATCATGCCGAGGTCGTACGGCCTGATCCAACAAATATTTAAATTGTGCACTGCTATAGGGTCGAATCGCACGAACCATAGATGGATCTATTGCCCTGCTCGCGAATCATACATGTGATGCGGCCAAATATAAATAAACAATAATCCCACTCGCGAATCATACATGCGACGCAGATACACATAGAAACACACATTCAAACAGTCAATCAAGACTTCATCAGGGAAACAATTTTTCAAGGAGGTCTCAATTTCTCTTTTACAAGTCGAGAAAATGAAGTTTAACTCTTTTAGAAAATTATTTACCACTTTGATACGATTAAAGCAATTTAAACTGTCAATAAGGTAACAATTATTCCAAGTAAAGCATGCTTTTGGGTCCTAGACTACCCGGACTTAAGCATAATTAGCTACACACGGACACTCGTCATCTTGTGCATCGTAGCCCCCACAAATAGAAGCACATATCCAATTAATACACCTATGGGGACAATTCCCTCTTACATGTTTAGAAAGGAGACTCACCTCGCTTCGAAGTTCCATAACCGGCATTCCACGCCCTTCCGAAGACTCAAATCGATGCACAACGCTCCAAAACTAGCCAATAATTATGCAAACCCATTAATATATGCTCAATTACTCATAATAATTCAATTTATAATAATTTCTAACCCCGATCGAAAAGTTGACCTAATCGCCCTCGGGGCCACGTGCCCGGATTCTGAAATTTTTCAAAGATAAAGTTTGCCCACAACCTCACGAAGTCAAATATATAATTTACTCTTAATTTCATGTCCAAAATCATTGTCAAAATCCAAGAATACCAAATTTCTAGGTTTTCCTCCAAATCTCAAATTTCTACTAATTTATCTCAAATTTCTACTAATTTTCTTGTTAAAACATATACATAATCGATGTATTAAACTCAAACTACTATAAACCACTTACCTTATCTTTGGTGGTGAAAATGGCACTCCCAAGTTGCTCCAAAACCGGCTTCCATGAAATAAAATGGAGTGAAAATGAGCCAAACCCCGATTTTAAAGAACCTCACTGCCTCCAGCCTTTCCACACCTGCGTTCACTTGACCGCTTCTTCGGTTCCGCAGGTGTGGACCCACAACCTCTTCTGCGGTCTTTCACCAGGCCTCACAACTCCGCATCTGCGGCTCCATAAACGCAGGTGCAGTCCCGCTTCTGCGGACTTTGACGCATCTGCGGTCCTCCCCTTCCCCAGCCAAAAATCCTCTTTTACGGGTCACTTCCTACTCCTGCGGTGCCGCACTTGCGGTGCTCTTCATTCAAGTACAGTTATGCCAGAAGCCCAACTGCTTCAGCCTTTCCTCAAATTCCATTTTCAATCCGTTAACCACCCGAAATCCACCCGAGGCCCCCCGGACCATGTTTAATCACACCAATCAGTTCCAAATCACATTACGAGCTTAGTCGAGCCTTCAAATCATATCAAATAATGCTAAAACCACGAATCGCAACTCAATTCAAGTTTTATGAACTTTAGAACTTTAAACTTCTACATCCAATGTCGAAACCTATCAAATCACATTCGATTGACCTAAAATTTTGCACACAAGTCATATTTGATATTACGGACCTGCTCCAACTTCTGGAATCATGATCTAACCCCGATATCAAAAAGTCCACTTCCGGTCAAACTTCTCAAAAACATTCAAATTTCTAACTTTATCTGAATGACTCCAAAATGACCTACGGACCTCCAAATTCACTTCCGGACGCGCTCCCAATACTAGAATCACCAAACGGAGCTACTTCCAGATTCGGAATCCCAAATGGATATCTATAGCATTGAAATGCACTTCAACCCAAATTTATGAAATTCTTCCAAAATGCTAACTTCCATAATAGGCGCCGAAATGCTCCCAAGTCATCCAAAACCCGATCCGGACATACACCCAAGTTCAAAATCATCAAACAAACCTCTTGGAACCTTCAAATCCTGATTCCGAGCTCGTTTACTCAAAAGTCCAATCCTTGTCAATTCTTCCAACTTAAAGCTTTCGAGATGCGAATTCTCTTTCCAAATCAACTCCGAACTTCCCAGAATTTAATTTTGACCATGCGTACAAGTCATAATACCTGAAGTGAAGCTGCTCATGGCCTCAAACTACTGAACAACATGCCAGAGCTCAAAACGACCGGTGGGGTCATTACATTCTCTCCCACTTAAACATACATTTGCCCTCGAATGTGCTGAGAACTGCACTGGAGTAGTCTAAAATCACTACTTAACACCTCGTGCACCTACCTGTGCTACCACAACTCAGTTGAGAACATTAGCTCGATCAAATATGAAGATAACCTGTTTTATTTAGGCAAATAAGCCATAGAATTTCCAACATCCGAAATTCTCTGTCAGGCCTGCTTCCAACATACGAACACCGTATCAATCACCACACGATGTACCAGAACATGACTGCATACCTTTGCTGAACTCACATTATGCACTACACAACTCACATGACCATAACAACATCCTCTGATAACAATAGCCAAAATTCCACGAATCAGATACTCCCAATGTACCTCATGACATATATAAGTCCTGTTCCAACTCTCGCAATGCCGCCATGACGGAAGAGATGTGTAGAAATTTATAAACAATCACCGAGTCAACAAATCATTGAGTCTATACTCCTGACAAGAATCAGTACCTGATTCTGAACCAAATAATGGTATTTGCTCTTTGATATACTTCATATAATCCAATTGCACTGACCCTAGATCCAATAAATATTGTCTCACCCAGTACGAACTACTTAGGCAATAAGCCACCCCAGACATGACCAAAAGTCTCATATGATGCCATAATATGCCAATAGGCTACCAACTCGAATGTGATACATAAGGAAAACGAACTTTGGAAGGACTACTCAACTCATACAACTAATTAGACAATTGAAAAGGTGTTATAAACCTTCCTCAGAAAAATGGGAAACAAAACACACAAAATATAATATAGGGGGACTGTACCCAACATCCCTCTGTTGCGGCGTACAACCCTATCCAAACAACATACCTGTGGCAGTGTGCCACCCGATCCACATATAAAATTCATATAAGGAGATACACACCGGGCTAATTTGCTCATTATTACAAAATACCAAATTTCGGTCACAAGCATGCTAAGTGCATAATACCATCCATGTGGAGACAGATAGCGCTATAAGCTACAAAACTCAAGCACAACTGAGGTGCGATACATGATCTAAATCACAAGAGCCGTCTTGCTCACATAACACCATCGCTACGCGGAACCTCAACACATAAGAATTTTATCATGCCATTTCACAACTCACATGACACAATATACCATTACATGAAATAGCCGAAGACGAGATAACATCCAATGTCCGAATACTCCTCTATAAGGAGTTCTATGCTGAAATGAACACATCTGGCCTAATATAGAGCCCATATTCATATTTAAATCCACCCATCGACCTCGAGCCGATTTTGACATCACCATACTAGGCTAATAACCTTTCAAGGGTCCATAATAACCCCTTTTTCCCATGACTCACAAGAGCAAACATCCACAGTCGATAACCCAATAAACCGAGTGCCCTCCAGGCATAAATTGTCACGACCCAAATCGATGGGCCGCGACGGGCACCTAGTACCTTACTCAACCGAGTACCAACGTAACGTATCTTTCATATTACATCATCATATACACGTAACATACGGGCCTAATAGGCCAACATGATCATTTATAAACCCAAAACATTGGCCAACAAGGCAGTACAATCTTTCACGTACACGATGTATGTCTACGAGCCTCTAAGAGTACATAAATGTCATAAAGGTCGGGACAAAGTCCCGCCATGCCAAACAGTACACGTCTAAATCATACTAACCAAACACGCAACTCCGAAGCAAATGGAGCGCACCAACATTTTCTGCTGAGCTGATAGCCTACTTGGAGGGCTCTCGACTTGTCTATCTGGACCTGCAGACATGAAACACAGCGTCTGTAGGCAAAAGAGACATCAGTACGAATGTAGTACTGAGTATGTAAGGTACATAAATAAGCACATAACAGACATGGATGAAATATAGAGTAAATGACTCCACATGTAAACCTGAAAACTTTGTAAATCATGAAATAATTATAGTATCATGCATATGCGTATGAATGTCATGTCATGCATAGGTACATGTCTGATAACATCATCAGCCTGTGAGGGCATCCCATCATATCATATCAGCCACTATGGGCAAAATCATCATCGTATACCAACTGATCAGGTGGTGGTGCTTATATAACGCCATAACCTTTCCCATATCCCATATACATATATATATATATATATATATATATATATATATATATATATATATATATATATATATATCATATATATATGCGTATATAACACCATCTGGTCACGGGTCAATGTACATGAATGCAATACATGAAAAGTACGTTAATAAAATCTTTCGGAATATCATAAAACCGTTTTGCCTTTAAGTAATATCATAAAGTAAACTCTTTTCAGCTTTCATATTATTTTTTTCCTGATACCCATGAACCGATGATAGAATATTATGATACATAGAAATTCAAGAACATAGATATCTCTATTATTTCTATGAATAGAGTCATTTATGGAATTTGTGCATTTGCTCATTTTGTTTATGTCGTATAGATCATGCCAAAAGAAAGAAGGGATAGCCTTAACATACATGTTCTTTGAATTATTTGCACGAAATGAAGCTTCTGCTTCTTTGAATTTGAGCGAAATTCCTTGCTTGGATTTTATGAAACTCGGATAAAATTGCTTCTGATGTAGCTTTGAAATGCTTCTGCTTCAACCTTTTTTTGGTTTTAAACCAAAGATAGATTGTTGGTTTTAATCTTTTACAAAGAAGTGATGCCAAGTCTTATGGACAATGATAGAATCAGAAAAGGGCTAACATTCATATCCCTTGGATTATGAGATTTCTTGAATGGAATATTACCTTTCCAAGTGGCCCCACTAATTTGATGACTAGTCCATAAGATTCTTCCAAATGTGACACCTTATAATCATGACTAGTGAGTCATTAATTACAATTGGGGGGGGGGGGGACTGTCACGTTGATGTTTTTATAAGTCTTATCCAAAAAATTATCCACTTATTAGTTAATTGGGTAATATCATGTTACCCGTTAATCAACCAATTACCTGCATAGTTGAGAATTATTTCCACTTTCTTAAAATACTACTCACTTTTCACATACCTTATACACCTTACTATCATGGTCATGTGGCACCTTGTATGGTACTAGTCCATAAATACTGGGTATTTTAGCTCGGGCCGTATTTTATCCTGAAATACCAAATTTCAATGAAATTTATTTTCTTCGACTTGCTTCCCCTCTCACCTTCAAGAATTTATTCACCACTTACAATCCTTATAATCTCCAAATAATCTTTTCCTTGGACTGATGTCAATTACCTTACAACAAATTCAACGCACAATACTATTGGGTGCAACATCGTCGTAACTTAATACTGCGAAGCGTAACATCACGGTAATGGAATACTGCTGGGTGCAGCACTATCGTAACTTAATACGGCAAAGCGTGACATCACCGTAATGTAATTCTGCAAGGCATAACATCATCGTAATATAATACTACAGGACGTAACATCATCGTAATATATTACTGCAGGACGTAACACCATCGTAATATATTACTGCAGAGGGTAAAATCATCGTATTATAATATTGCGGAATGTAATATCGACATTATATTACGGGGCGTAACATAAATTCTCAAATTAGTGATACGACCACAATCTTCATACTTGGTTTAAATCTTCAATCAATCAAGTGACTACATGTCACACTTATACAATCTTCCCGTGAGGTACCCTCCCACGACCTTCCGCACTATGTAACGAGTTTGCACATCCATACCACCGGTCACGCTAACGCTATAAAGCAAATCACAAATCCATAACCAGGATGCAAAGCCTCTTTCACAAAACACCGATTGCAGGTGATGCTGAAGACAATACCAGCTTACTCTAAAACATTCAAATCCCTTTCCTGCTCGTCCGAGCTCGTGACATCCTTTCCAGTACCGAACTACAACCTTGATCTTCACTTTCAAATTTCACACCGCTCACTGCACCAAACATGCCAATATACAATGGAACAAGAATTGCATCACAACTCCTGAACCACTAATAGAGTAAAGACTTCATCATATAGAAACCTTTTTCTCATCTCATTCTAAGAGAGCCATAGCAACACGCGAGTGAATTCCATAACCATAGAACATTCCAAATGCTCAAGTAGTGGTCTAAACCACCATAACCCTTCTGGGATCTGCCTACACATAAGAGGCTATAATACTTGAATACTCCCAAATAAATCAATTACGGCAGCCATCAAGCCTCGCACGTACCGTCACAGATCACATGCATAACTCAATCACGCTGAAGGATCTGATCACCGCCACCAATATGCCAATTCAACCATGGCTAACCAATCTAACTTCTTCTAAGTTATCTCTAATCGCCTCAGAAATAATAATAACTCCAGTCAACATATAACGAACTCAGTCCCACTTATCCCGAGTGCCCTTGTATCACGAGACCATGCTATCTCAAATCCCATAAACCGTCTCATACCCTCCTTGTGCGCATATTCGCATCTTCAACTGATATACCCATTCTGATAATTCCTTTACAAATTCAGAGTCATTCTCTCTTTTTGCTACACAGCGAGTCGATGACATCATAGAACATTCCAAGCCTCTTATCATAATCCACAACAAAAGCTCGATTCTTAACCATACCGTGGGCTTGAAATCCTTAGGAACCACATTTTTAGCCTTTGATTTCACTAGGACCGTTGTTTAGAGTCACCCACTCTGGCTTGGTCCTGAATATAATCAACTCCCAGGATCCGCTGGCATATGAACACCAATTTCAATGAGGCACTTGACTGAATCACTTCCCTTGTAAATCACATCTGGATGAAGCATAAATCCTAAATCTTCCCAGAGCCTGAACATGAGTCAATAAGGCCAACTATAGCACACCTTTGTCAATTTCTTTGCTCAAATTACCACTTATGTTCTTTTCCCTTGGCTGTAACAAATTACCAATATGCTGATAACCCGAATTCTCACGAGTAGATAACTATGCAACTCAATCTTAGGCAGTAGGACCCTCCAGCTTGAAGCCACTATTATACAACTCTAGAACCCACCAAGATTCTTTCTTCATTGTTGACATGATCTTACACAACCAACCCGCCAAATTCCACAAAAACCTTTTGTTAGCATTTCATGAACACTCTGAATCTCTAAAAACATTCACATATTCAACTTCTTACTGGATAGCCAGTAGAATCCTTTGCAGAAGCTTTGCCAACCATGCAACCACTGATCTACTCACAGGAGATAACCCACCTGTGGAAATTACACGCCAACATCTTCCAACGTTGCTGCATGGGGTACAATCACTACAATATCAATATCCTATCCTGAGCCAGTGCTCATTCACTAACTGTACTAGTCCGTTCACTTCTTATGGACATAAACTAAATGTGCGACAATATCTTTCAATTCAAAGTTATATTGCATCCTTCTTCGTATCAAGCAACACCCTTTCTGTTGCATCCAATCTCTTGCCGTATAATATCCAATATTTCAAATTAAGCCCGTGGACCCAATCACCGTTCACTAAAATTCCCAAATCGCTCTAAATGTTTCCTCAAGTTATGTAGTTATCTTGCCACTGAACCTATATGCTGCTCTGCCATTCTCCCGCTTTGGTCAAACTCACTCCTTTAAGAAACTACTTGACTTTTGCTTCTTACACCTGGCCTTCCAGAAATTTAACCACCGCCTGACACTTCTCACATGTCCTTCCTCATCTTTTGCTGCTCAGCTAATACCTTAAATCAAAAATCTATCTCGGTAGCACTTTAACCAATAGTTCGCTACTAACTTTAAACTTGAAGGTCATCTTTCCCGAGTCGTCGACATTAGAAACACCGATTCAATCCTAAACTGTCGTATCCCGTGATCTCTGATAGCCGCTTCTTCGATACTATCACACAATATCCTACCCTAAAGGTGAATTGTAGAAGATCATAACAACAACGAACTTAACACATCAATCGAGGACGATGACACCACGTCGCAGATAAATATTCCACCAAACTTGAAAAAACCAAGTCTCGTTACCCTATCAACCCAAACCTGAACATTTATAGTCCGATTGCCTTTCCTCCACTGGAAATAAAATACCGAATCTCTGAATTGTGCTCTGAGTACATCCCCTTTCAAGTCATACACTGCTCCGACATGTAGGCAAACACTCTACCATCATATCAATATTGTACTATAACCGTTCATAATCATCATAGCAACCTGTGCAAAGCCTTAAAGCTCTCAAAAGTACAGCTACTGAGCTGAAACGACAGAATATCCTTCTGCAAGGCGACGACAATAGCCCAAACAACTATGCGGGGAGAAACATCCGGCACCTTATCTGTAGTACCATTAAAATTCTTCAATTATTGATTTATAATAAGAGCTTCGCATCACATAAGATTGAGTAAGAAAGAAACAAGGACATAATCCCCAAAGGAATCAAATTGCACGATGAGGAATCAAGAAGGGAAGTGCTCCTAACAACCCTGTAGCCTCTCGAAGATAAGTACAAACATCTCCGTACCGTTCCACAAGGCTCTACTAGACTTGATCATGACTCATGAGACCTACGGGAACCTAGTGCTCTGATACCATATTGTCACGACCCAAAATCCACTAAAGGCCGTGATGGCACCGGACACCTCGGTCAAGCAAGCCAACATTAAATAATTAGTTAAACTCTCATTTTAATATTTTTGAAACCATAAATTTCCTTTAATTTAACTAGTAAAAAGTAATCTTCATAGAATATTTAAAAGTGTTTATAGTCTTCAGTACTGAATATCCCATAATCACCCTAGAACTCGGTGTCACAAGTGCATGAGCAATCACTAGGAAATCAAATGAAGTACAATAATTGTCCGAAATATAAATTTGGACAGAAAGAAAAACAATACTCTGAAAGAGACTCTGGCTGCAGGTCATCTCGACTGATGCAGCTCACCAAAGTCTCCGTATCAACCATGCTGCTACGCCCATTAGGCCACTAGAGGTACATGTGCCTATGCAAAAAAAATGCACAGCAACTGTAGCATGAGTAATCGTTCTTGGGTTAATTCCTTGTCTTATCTTGCCTTACGTACTGGCTCTTTATCTAACAATAACGTCCCGTGCAGGAACCTTTACTATCCCTTTTTTGTGACATCGTGCTTACATAACATTCTGGAATCATAGCATATCTGTAGCATTTGGATAAGTGCAATCTCATCCCTTTCTCATTCTTATCGCATCCTTCCTTTATCGCTCCATAGTTACTAGAACCAGTTAATTCTGACTTACTGCCATATCACTCCATATTCCCCCCTTTAGGGGAGTACTAAGATTTAGAGCTACGAAGAGTCACACTAAGGTAATATTTATCCTTTCAAGGCTTCCAGTGTTTTTTTTATAGTACTCATATCTAGATGTATTATTTCAGAGTGTACCATCTGGGTGTTTCATAAGGAAATTTTGTTAGCACATTTACAGTATCCTTCGGCAATGTCAACTAACACCAGCAATCCATTTACCAATTTGGATTACCCTAACCCCAGCCAGATCTTGATATCCCGCCCTTCTCTTAACTATACCTGTTAGCCCTCACAGGGCATAACTGAAATGGGTGTGACCAATTGTACATACCTCTGTTACTGTTGAATATAATTCAAAAAAGCTTATGTTCCTCTACCTGAATTATAAACACTGTTAACCTTCATTAACTGGGTGCCTCGTACCCTTCTTCATCTTGCTTCTTTTGCTTGTTGAAACTTGTATTTATCTTCTTAATCTCTCATTTTCCTTCACCATAAAGATGGATAGGTATTCTTTCCTTAAGGCTTCTTATCAGGAAGCTTACACCTTTCAGTACACCCATGATCTGCTAAAGACCTCATATTTACTTATAGGCATCATAAAATAATCCAATTCCTCTAACTCATCTCTTCCACAACTATATCTCTTTCCAAACTTCTTTCCAGAAGTAGGTATCGTCTTATTACGAATAAAAAAGAATTTCGGAATTTGAATTCTTATAAGTGAGCTCTACCACACGATCTAGAGTAAGAAGAAAGAGTGATAATCCTAAATGCCCTGTAGCCTCCTGCTTATAAGTGTGGTGCATGACACACCCATAAACAAGACTCTACTAGACACGGCTTGTAGACTCCATAGGACAGAACTACTCTGATACCACATTTGTCACGACCCAAACCAATAGGCTGCGATGGGCACCCAGTACCTTACTCAACCGAGTACTAACGTAACATATCTTTCTTATTACATCATCATATACATGTGACGTACATGCCTAATAGGACAACATGATTATTTATAAACCTAAAACATAAGACAACAAGGCCGTACATTCTTTCACGTACACGATATATATCTACAAGCCTCTAAGAGTACATAAATGTTATAAAGGTCGGGACAGAGTCCCGCCATACCAAACAGTACATGTCTAAATCATACTAACCAAACATGCAACTCCGAAGTAAATGGAGCGCACCAACATTTTTCGCTGAGCTGATAGCCTACCTGGAGGGATCTCGACTTGTCTATCTGGAGCTGTGGGCATGAAACACAGTGTCCGCAGGCAAAAGGGACGTCAGTATGAATGATGTACTGAGTATGTAAGGTACATAAATAAGCACATAATAGACATGGAGGAAATATAGAGTAAATGACTCCACCTGTAAATCTGAAAACTTTGTAAATCATGAAATAATTGTAGTATCATGCATATGCATATGAATGTCATGTCGTACATAGGTACATGTATCATAACATCATCAGCCTCTGAGGGCATCCCATCATATCATATCGGTCACAGTGGGCAAAATAATCATCGTATGCCAGCTGATCAGGTGGTAGTGCGTATATAACGCCATAACCTTTCTCATATCGCATATACATATACATACATACATATATATGCATATATAACACCATCTGGTCACGAGTCAATGTACATGAATGGAATTCATGAAAAGTACGCTAATAAATTTTTTCGAAATGTCATAAGACCATTATGACTTTGAATAATATCATAAAGTAAACTCTTTTCAGCTTTCGTATTTTTTTTCTGAGACACATGAACAGATGATAGAATATTATGACACATGAAAATTCAAGAACATAGATATCTCTAATACTTCTATGAATAGAGTCATTTATGGAATTTGTGCATTTGCTCGTTTCATTTGTGTCGTATAGATCGTACTAAAAGAAAGAAGGGATAGCCTAAACATACCTGTTCTTTGAATTATTTGCACGAAATGAAGCTTCTGCTTCTTTGAATTTGAGCGAAATTCCTTGCTTGGATTTTATGAAACTCGGATAAAATTGCTTCTGATGAAGCTTTGAAATGCTTCTGCTTCAACGTTTTTTTTTGGTTTTAAACCAAAGATAGATTGTTGGTTTTAATCTTTTACAAAGAAGTGATGCCAAGTCTTATGGACAATGATAGAATCAGAAAAGGGCTAACATTCATATCCCTTGGATTATGAGATTTCTTGAATGGAATATTACCTTTCCAAGTGGCCCCACTAATTTGATGACTAGTCCATAAGATTCTTCCAAATGTGACACCTTATAATCATGACTAGTGAGTCATTAATTACAATTTGGGGGGGGGGACTGTCACGTTGATGTTTTTATAAGTCTTATCCAAAAAATTATCCACTTATTAGTTAATTGGGTAATATCATGTTACCCGTTAATCAACCAATTACCTGCATAGTTGAGAATTATTTCCACTTTCTTAAAATACTACTCACTTTTCACATACCTTATACACCTTACTATCATGGTCATGTGGCACCTTGTATGGTACTAGTCCATAAATACTGGGTATTTTAGCTCGGGCCGTATTTTATCCTGAAATACCAAATTTCAATGAAATTTATTTTCTTCGACTTGCTTCCCCTCTCACCTTCAAGAATTTATTCACCACTTACAATCCTTATAATCTCCAAATAATCTTTTCCTTGGACTGATGTCAATTACCTTACAACAAATTCAACGCACAATACTATAGGGTGCAACATCGTCGTAACTTAATACTGCGAAGCGTAACATCACCGTAATGGAATACTGCTGGGTGCAGCACTATCGTAACTTAATACGGCAAAGCGTGACATCACCGTAATGTAATTCTGCAAGGCATAACATCATCGTAATATAATACTACAGGACGTAACATCATCGTAATATATTACTGCAGGACGTAACACCATCGTAATATATTACTGCAGAGGGTAAAATCATCGTATTATAATATTGCGGAATGTAATATCGACATTATATTACGGGGCGTAACATAAATTCTCAAATTAGTGATACGACCACAATCTTCATACTTGGTTTAAATCTTCAATCAATCAAGTGACTACATGTCACACTTATACAATCTTCCCGTGAGGTACCCTCCCACGACCTTCCGCACTATGTAACGAGTTTGCACATCCATACCACCGGTCACGCTAACGCTATAAAGCAAATCACAAATCCATAACCAGGATGCAAAGCCTCTTTCACAAAACACCGATTGCAGGTGACGCTGAAGACAATACCAGCTTACTCTAAAACATTCAAATCCCTTTCCTGCTCGTCCGAGCTCGTGACATCCTTTCAAGTACCGAACTACAACCTTGATCTTCACTTTCAAATTTCACACCGCTCACTGCACCAAACATGCCAATATACAATGGAATAAGAATTGCATCACAACTCCTGAACCACTAATAGAGTAAAGACTTCATCATATAGAAACCTTTTTCTCATCTCATTCCAAGAGAGCCATAGCAACACGCGAGTGAATTCCATAACCATAGAACATTCCAAATGCTCAAGTAGTGGTCTAAACCACCATAACCCTTCTGGGATCTGCCTACACATAAGAGGCTATAATACTTGAATACTCCCAAATAAATCAATTACGGCAGCCATCAAGCCTCGCACGTACCGTCACAGATCACATGCATAACTCAATCACGCTGAAGGATCTGATCACCGCCACCAATATGCCAATTCAACCATGGCTAACCAATCTAACTTCTTCTAAGTTATCTCTAATCGCCTCAGAAATAATAATAACTCCAGTCAACACATAACGAACTCAGTCCCACTTATCCCGAGTGCCCTTGTATCACGAGACCATGCTATCTCAAATCCCATAAACCGTCTCATACCCTCCTTGTGCGCATATTCGCATCTTCAACTGATATACCCATTCTGATAATTCCTTTACAAATTCAGAGTCATTCTCTCTTTTTGCTACACAGCGAGTCAATGACATCATAGAACATTCCAAGCCTCTTATCATAATCCACAACAAAAGCTCGATTCTTAACCATACCGTGGGCTTGAAATCCTTAGGAACCATATTTTTAGCCTTTGATTTCACTAGGACCGTTGTTTAGAGTCACCCACTCTGGCTTGGTCCTGAATATAATCAACTCCCAGGATCCGCTGGCATATGAACACCAATTTCAATGAGGCACTTGACTGAATCACTTCCCTTGTAAATCACATCTGGATGAAGCATAAATCCTAAATCTTCCCAGAGCCTGAACATGAGTCAATAAGGCCAACTATAGCACACCTTTGTCAATTTCTTTGCTCAAATTACCACTTATGTTCTTTTCCCTTGGCTGTAACAAATTACCAATATGCTGATAACCCGAATTCTCACGAGTAGATAACTATGCAACTCAATCTTAGGCAGTAGGACCCTCCAGCTTGAAGCCACTATTATACAACTCTAGAACCCACCAAGATTCTTTCTTCATTGTTGACATGATCTTACACAACCAACCCGCCAAATTCCACAAAAACCTTTTGTTAGCATTTCATGAACACTCTGAATCTCTAAAAACATTCACATATTCAACTTCTTACTGGATAGCCAGTAGAATCCTTTGCAGAAGCTTTGCCAACCATGCAACCACTGATCTACTCACAGGAGATAACCCACCTGTGGAAATTACACGCCAACATCTTCCAACGTTGCTGCATGGGGTACAATCACTACAATATCAATATCCTATCCTGAGCCAGTGCTCATTCACTAACTGTACTAGTCCGTTCACTTCTTATGGACATAAACTAAATGTGCGACAATATCTTTCAATTCAAAGTTATATTGCATCCTTCTTCGTATCAAGCAACACCCTTTCTGTTGCATCCAATCTCTTGCCGTATAATATCCAATATTTCAAATTAAGCCCGTGGACCCAATCACCGTTCACTAAAATTCCCAAATCGCTCTAAATGTTTCCTCAAGTTATGTAGTTATCTTGCCACTGAACCTATATGCTGCTCTGCCATTCTCCCGCTTTGGTCAAACTCACTCCTTTAAGAAACTACTTGACTTTTGCTTCTTACACCTGGCCTTCCAGAAATTTAACCACCGCCTGACACTTCTCACATGTCCTTCCTCATCATTTGCTGCTCAGCTAATACCTTAAATCAAAAATCTATCTCGGTAGCACTTGAACCAATAGTTCGCTACTAACTTTAAACTTGAAGGTCATCTTTCCCGAGTCGTCGACATTAGAAACACCGATTCAATCCTAAACTGTCGTATCCCGTGATCTCTGATAGCCGCTTCTTCGATACTATCACACAATATCCTACCCTAAAGGTGAATTGTAGAAGATCATAACAACAACGAACTTAACACATCAATCGAGGACGATGACACCACGTCGCAGATAAATATTCCACCAAACTTGAAAAAACCAAGTCTCGTTACCCTATCAACCCAAACCTGAACATTTATAGTCCGATTGCCTTTCCTCCACTGGAAATAAAATACCGAATCTCTGAATCGTGCTCTGAGTACATCCCCTTTCAAGTCATACACTGCTCCGACATGTAGGCAAACGCTCTACCATCATATCAATATTGTACTATAACCGTTCATAATCATCATAGCAACCTGTGCATAGCCTTAAAGCTCTCAAAAGTACAGCTACTGAGCTGAAACAACAGAATATCCTTCTGCAAGGCGACGACAATAGCCCAAACAACTATGCGGGGAGAAACATCCGACACCTTATCTGTAGTACCATTAAAATTCTTCAATTATTGATTTATAATAAGAGCTTCGCATCACATAAGATTGAGTAAGAAAGAAACAAGGACATAATCCCCAAAGGAATCAAATTGCACGATGAGGAATCAAGAAGGGAAGTGCTCCTAACAACCCTGTAGCCTCTCGAAGATAAGTACAAACATCTCCGTACCGTTCCACAAGGCTCTACTAGACTTGATCATGACTCATGAGACCTACGGGAACCTAGTGCTCTGATACCATATTGTCACGACCCAAAATCCACTAAAGGCCGTGATGGCACCGGACACCTCGGTCAAGCAAGCCAACATTAAATAATTAGTTAAACTCTCATTTTAATATTTTTGAAACCATAAATTTCCTTTAATTTAACTAGTAAAAAGTAATCTTCATAGAATATTTAAAAGTGTTTATAGTCTTCAGTACTGAATATCCCATAATCACCCTAGAACTCGGTGTCACAAGTGCATGAGCAATCACTAGGAAATCAAATGAAGTACAATAATTGTCAGAAATATAAATTTGGACAGAAAGAAAAACAATACTCTGAAAGAGACTCTGGCTGCGGGTCATCTCGAGTGATGCATCTCACCAAAGTCTCCGTATCAACCATGCTGCTACGCCCATTAGGCCACTAGAGGTACATGTGCCTATGCAACAAAAATGCACAGCAACTGTAGCATGAGTACAAAAACAACATGTACCCAGTAAGTATCCCGTCTAATCTCGAAGAAGTAAAGACGAGAGGTCGACTTTGACACTTACTAGTGGTCCAATAATAATATACCAATAATATAGTAAATTGAGAATTTTTATAAAAATGGCTGTAATTCAATAGCATGAGGCAAGTAAATAATTCTTTCATTAATAGGAAATTTTCAATTTCATTTTTGTCATTTATACATTATCTCAGACCAAGGATAACAAATATCAACATCTGTGAATCTCAAGGAAAGCAATACAAACATGCGCAAATCATGCCGAGGTCGTGCGGCCCGATCCAACAAATATTTAAACTGTGCACTGCCAAAGGGTCGAATGGCGCGAACCATAGATGCATCTCCTATCCCGCTCGCAAATAATACATGCGACGCAATCAAATATCAATAAACAATCACCCCGCACGAATCATACATGCGACACAGGTACAAATAGAAACACACATTCAAACAGTCAATCAAGACTTCATCAAGGAAACAATTTTTCAAAGGAGGTGTCAATTTCTCTTTTACAAGTCGAGAAAACGAAGTTGAACTCTTTTAGAAAATCATTTACTACTTTGATACGATTAAAGCAATTTAAACTGTCAATAAGGTTACAATTATTTCAAGTAAAACATGCTTTTGGGTCCTAGACTACCCGGACTTAAGAATAATAGTAGCTACGCACAGACTTTCGTCACCTCGTGCGTACGTAGCCCCCATAAATAGAAGCACATATCCAATTAATTCACCTATGGATACAATTCCCTCTTACAAGGTTAGAATGGAGACTCACCTCGCTCCAAAGTTCCATAACCGGCATTCCACACCCTTCCGAAGACTCAAATCGATGCACAATGCTCCAAAACTAGCCAATAATTATGCAAACCCATTAATATATGATCAATTACTCATAATAGTCCCATTTATAACAAAATCTAACCCCGATCGAAAAGTTGACATAACCGCCCTGGGCCTACGTGCCCGAATTTCGAATTTTTTTGAAGATAAAGTTTGCCCAACAACCTCATGAACTCAAATATATAATTTACTCTCAATTTCATGTCCAAAATCGTGGTCAAAATCCAAGAATACCAAATTTCTAGGTCTTTCTCAAAATCCCAAATTTCTACTAATTCCCATCTTAAAACATATACATAATCGATGTATTGAACTCAAACTAGTATAAACCACTTACCTCATGTTTGGTGGTGAAAATGGCACTCCCAAGTTGCTCCAAAACCGGCTCCCATGAAAGAAAATGGAGTGAAAATGAGCCAAACTCCAATTTTAAAGAACCTTACTGCCTCCAGCCTTTCCGCACCTGCGGTCACTTGACCGCTTCTGTGGTCTTTCCTCAGGCCTCACAACTCCGCATCTGCGGCTTCATAAACGCAGGTGCGATTCCGCTTCTGCGGACTATGACGCATCTGCGGTCCTTCCATTCCCCAGCCAAAAATATGCTTTTGCGGTTCACTTCCTGCTCCTGCGGTCCCGCACCTGCAGTGCTCTTCACGCAGGTGCGGTTACACCAGAAGCCCAACTACTTCAGCCCTTCCTTCAATTCTATTTTCAATCCATTAACCACCGAGAATCCACCCGAGGCCCCCGGGACCCCGTCCAATCACACAAATCAGTTCCAAATCACAATACGAGCTTATTCGGGCTTTCAAATCATATCAAATAACGTAAAACCACGAATCACAACTCAATTCAAGCTTTATGAACTTTAGAACTTCAAACCTCTACATCTGATGCCTAAACTTATCAAATCACATCCGATTGACCTCAAATTTTGCACATAAGTCATATTTGACATTATTGACCTACACCAACTTCTGAAAGCGGAATCCGACCCCAATATAAAAAAAGTCCACTTCCGGTCAAACTTCTCAAAAACCTTCAAATTTCTAACTTTAGCCAAATGACTCCAAAATGACCTACAGACCTGCAAATTCACTTCCAGACGCGCTACCAATACTAGAATCACCATACGGAGCTACTTCCAGACTCGGAATCCCAAACGTACATCGATAGCATTGAAATGCACTTCCACCCAAATTTATGAAATTCTTCCAAAATCTATCTTTCACAATAGGCGTCGAAATGCTCACGGCACATCCAAAACCCGATAAGGACATATGTCCAAGTCCAAATCATCATACAAACCTGTTGGAACCTTTAAATCCCGATTCTAAGGTCGTTTACTCAAAAATTCAATCCTTGTCAATTCTTCCAACTTAAAGCTTTCGAGATGCAAATTCTATTTCCAAATCAACTCTGAACTTCCCGGAATTCAATTCCGACCATGCGTACAAGTCATAATACCTGAAGTGAAGCTGCTTATGGCCTCAAACTGCTGAATGACACACTAGAGCTCAAAACAACCGGTCGGGTCATTACACAAAAATTCTAGGGGGAGCACTTCTGTTGGACCTCCAATTTTCCTTATCAAGCATCCATTTACTGGGGTTATTGGCGACGATGTTAATCCTGACTTGTTGGAAGAATTCAATAAGTGGTTATTCTTTGGTACTGATACGGTTTCAAAAGGTTAGTTTATAAAAAAATTCATATTTTCGAGTGCATTCAATTTTTGGATTTCCAGTTGAATCTATATATTTATTGTAATTGCTATGTGTTTAAATAGGAGGAAGGTGCCTTATTCTGTAAAAGATAATCAGCTTAAGCCGTGGTATGATCTTGAAGTGGAGAAAGTATATAAAAATGAGTGGTTTTATACTTTTGCACTTCCCGGACAAGCCCTCAGCGACACGATAAACACATACCTTGACAGAATTTAATGATTAGCTGTAGTATTCTATTATTTAAGAATATTGTAGCTTTTTTTGTTTAAAAATTGTAGTTAATTTGTATGAAGCAGTGTGAAATAATGAACTCTATTTTTTTCTAGCATATTGATGTTATTTTATACTATTTGAGGAAGAGAGGAAAGTATGATCCTCAAAACAAAATACGGTTTACAACCACTGACTGTTTGTTCAAGACTAGAATTGAACAAATTTATCAAAGGTACATTAATGCTCCTGCCGATAAGAAGCTTGTTGTTATCAAACCCCAGAAATTCATATTAGAATACATATTGGGGTACAGGCTACTTGCAAATGTCGCATGGGATCAAGTTAATTTTGTGATTATTCCCATAAACATTGTGGAAAAATTTCATTGGTTGTTGGCTATGTTTGACATTACCGATATGGTTCTATATGTTTATGATTCTATGGTCTCTTCACGCAATCACATCCTTGTTGAATCTGTTGTCAATGTTGCACCCCTTTTTTCCCTCCGCAGAGATAGGTCCGGGTTTTGACATTCATAGGGTGTGATAACTCTTTTTCTTTTGGGAATTGGGTATTTGAAGAGTCGCCACCTAACGGATTATGGTGTGTTATGGCACCTAGAGCGATTAACTCTTAGATCGATTTGCATTACCAGAGATTAGGGTAAGGGCTCTAAATGACCTTGAGGGAAAGGTGTTAGGCACCCCTCTTGGTCCACAACTGTGAGTCCCAACCGAACTGACAGTCACGAATTAGTCCAAATAAGTACTTGAAAAAATAATTAAAATAAGGCATGTTTGTATGACTCAAATAAGATAGAAGTTTTTGGACAAGTTGTATAAAACAAAGCCTTAAACAAAAGAATATCGGGAAAAGGGGGAGGTCCTAGGTTGGTTAACCTATAGGATTACCCCACACAATGTCCAGTAAACACTCCTCAATGAGGGGATACACGTGACATTAGCACGTAGTCAACATATCCCATATCTACCCTTCCCATCCCCTTAATGGTCATTCAAAGCGAGTGTTGGTCAACGACCTTTATTGGGTGCTGTTACCCATCCCTTCTTAATGGTCCTGGAGGGATTTAGGACCTCTACCTATAGGTGGTTCTAGACAAACCCCTAAGATTTTAAAGGTGAAAATACTAAGGCGACAGGCAAAACAATTAGGACATTAGCACATAAGAAAAAATGGAGCAATTAGAGGCTCAAAGTTTCCTCCTCAAACAAGGCACATAAACAGCACGACTCAAGCACAAATAAGAGCCTTTTGTTAAACGGTATCCTAAGGCATAATGTTTAAGTGAATATATAGAAGACATGCAGTTTATTTTATAAACTCAGAGGTAATGATCCTACCAGTTGCCTATTGCTTTTAAAAACCAGTTAGAACAACGTTAAGTCCCAGAAACAGTTTTAGAATTGCAAGTTTTGAAAATGCCCTACATGCTTGCCTATACGCGGAATACTGATGACTACATTTTATATAGTAAAACAAAGTAGGTTTTGAAATGGACCCTTTGATCCCTATAGGCATGATGTCTAGTAACAGATTAAGGCAGTTTTTAAAAGAACTCGTTTCAGGGAAATATAAACCACTTAATTAAATTAGTTCAGAAGTGAGCCAAGCGTTAACCGGATTGAGTTATTGTGACGACCCGAAGGGTTATCACCGTAGTTCTTCCTTGTTCTGCGCTTTCGAAGCCTTGAAAACCTTGCTTTTAGTTGCCTCAATTGGCGTGCACAGTTCGGGCGCGTAGCCGGAAAGTTTTTATGTTAGAATATGTGAATTATTTGAAAACTTTGATGAATTTCGATATTAATATGCATAATATTAACTTCGGTCAAAATTTTAGGTAAACGGACCCGAACCTGGGATTCGACGGTCCCGGAGGGTCCGTAGAAAAATATGGGACTTGGGCGTGTGCCCGGAATCAAATTCTGAGGTCCCAAGCCCGAGAAATGAATTTTTGAAAGAAATTGTTTTTCTGAAATTTGATATGAGAATTTGAAATGAAAAGGAGTTAGAAATATAGGTATCGGGCTCGTATTTTGGTTCCGACGCCCTGTACAAGTCTTAAATATGTGTTAAGCACTATCTGTAAAGTTTGGCTAAAAACGGACGTCATATGACGTGTTTCGGACTAAAAATGGAGAATTTGAGTTATGAAAGTTGAAGAAAGAAAATCATGTGTTTGAGGCTTGATCCTATGTATATGATGTTATTTTGGCGATTTGATCGCACGATTAAGTCCGTAAGATGTTTTTAAGGTTGTGTGCATGTTTGGTTTGGAGCCCCGAGGGCTCGGGTGAGTTTTGAATGGGGCCCGAGAGGTCTTGGACTTAAGAAAATGCAGGTTCAGGTGTTGCAGACACCAACGCGGCCGCGGTCATTTCCGCGCGGTCCGCGCTGGAGCCACACGGCTGCGATGCCTTTCTGTGCGGTCCGCGTGGCTGAGTCTGAGGGCCAGGGTTTTAGGTTAACCAGCGCGGCCGCGCACCAAAACAGTGCGGTCCGCGCACCAAAACAGTGCGGTCCGCACTGGAAGGGTTCAGAGAAGCCCCAATTTTTCTCCCACTCGGTGCGGCCGCAACACATTTTTGTGCGGTCCGCGCCAGGTCCTCAGAAAGGTATACAAATTCGGAAAATCTCAGTCATTTTTCACTTTTCAAAAACACAAAACCTAAGAGGCGATTTTCCAAACAACTTTTCTTCTCCAAAACGATTGGTAAGTGATTTCTAACTTAATTTCTTTATTCCTTAACATCTTTTAAACATAATTTCAACTTCAAATCAAAGATTTTCAGGGGTGAAATTGGGTGTTTTGGGTAGAACCTAGGTTTTCTACAAATTGAGAAGTTGGACCTCAATTTGGGATCCGATTTAAAAACAAATCATATATTTGGATTCATGGGGGAATGGGTAACCGGGTTTTGGTCCGAACCTCGAGTTTCGACCACGTGGGTCCAGGGGTGTTTTTGACCATTTTGGGAAAAACCTTGTAAAATTTATTTTTCATGCATGGGGAGTGATTCATTTAGAAATTATTAATGTGATTAAGTAACTTATGACTAGATTCGAGTGGATTGGTGGTAGAATCAAGAGGTAAAGCTATACTAGAAGCGTGAGTTGAGTTTGGAGCATTCGAGGTAAGTGTTTGTTCTAACTTTGGCTTGAGGGAATAGGATTAGGATGATATTTGCTACTTGCTAATGTGGAGTACGGTGTATAGGCATGGTGACGGTTATCTATGCATCGAAGTTTAGCATGACCATGAGTCTTGATTGCTTTTAATTCGAATAATGTGACACAAGCTCCTTATTTATTTGAAAAGTTTCATATAATGTGAACGGTTGAGGAAAAATGATTTAAAAGGAGAATGTGTTGTGAATACTCCCTTGCCGGGATGTGTAGACTGATATATATATTCTCCCTTGTCGGGATATTTTGGGCTGTTAGCTGTACCCTTGCCGGGTTAAAGGTATTGAGTTGTTATTCTCCCCTGAAGGGGTCTACTATATGAAGTCAGATATTATGAACTATATTATGGGATCGTGTGGCACGCCGTCCACTTATATATGATATTATGGGATCGTGTGGCACGCCGTCCACTTATATATGATATTATGGGATCGTGTGGCACGCCGTCCACTTATATATGATATTATGGGATCGTGTGGCACGCCGTCCACTTATATATGATATTATGGGATCGTGTGGCACGCCGTCCACTTATATATGATATTATGGGATCGTGTGGCACGCCGTCCACTTATATATGATATTATGGGATCGTGTGGCACGCCGTCCACTTATATATGATATTATGGGATCGTGTGGCACGCCGTCCACTTATATATGATATTTCCGATATTTCATTTTTATCTGTTACTCCCCGATAGCATGTCCCCTCCTAGTTTTATTTTGTATTATCTTGTTATTGTTTTCTTGCACTTGTTGTATATATATCTGTACAGGTTAATTGTGGTAGGTACTATCTAGCCTCATCACTACTTCGCCGGGGTTAGGCCAGGCACTTATCAGCACATAGGGTCGGTTGTGCTGATGCTACACTCTGTGCATTTTTGTGCACAGATCAGGAAGCAGCTTACGGACCGCAGCAGTAGGACTTCTGGGAGCTATCTTTAGTCCAGGGACTCTCGAGGTAGCCTAGCTGGCGTCCGCAGGCCGAAGTCCCTTTCCATGTTTTTCGTTTGTTCATCTTGTATCAGACAAACATGATGTATTTTCCTTGCAGACAATGATTGTAGTATTCTGTAGTAGTACGTGAGCTAGTGACACCAGACTCTGGGTAGGATTTTGGTTCAGAACTTCCGCACTTTTGGTTCTCAGTTGCTTTAGATTTAAAGTCTTCTGTTTAAATTTTGTCTCGTTTATTATATTGTTTGGAAGAAAGAAGGAAAAATGTTTTATATATTTGGCTTGCCTAGCTCCGATAGTAGGCGCCATCACGACACCCGATGGTGAGGGTCGTGACAGTTATTTAAACTAAACTTAGGTGAGATCTATAGGCAGAATTTTTGGTATTAATCACTATAGGCATGATATATACTTGTCTAATACTGATGTTAAAGACTTGTAGGCGTGATGACAAATGAAAACACACATAAACACTTGTTATAACAGAAGCTTAATTTGGATTATATCCTATAGGCATGGTATCTACTTATGAAACTGATTAAAACCTATTAAACATGATTCCTATCATGGAATCAATTGAGACCTATAGGCAAGATTTCTAACATGACAAGATACAAAGGTCTTATAGGCATGGTTTCTACTTATAAAGGCAAACACAACAAATTGTAAAGTCCTATAGGCATGGTTTCTACCCATATTACCCCAAAAACATATAACTACCCACCCTTTCACTAGTCACCCCAATATTCGTTTATAATTTATTATAGACCATATGAATGAATTATATAAGTAAATAAGAAAATAAGAAGTTATTCTATAGGGAGCCTATAGATAGGCCCAAATTTCCAAAGCCTCCAATAACCTTAAATGCCTCAATTCCATGGATAATGTCATAGTCTAGGTGCATTAAAGTTCCCTAAGGATCTCAAGGATCCCAGGCAGTGCTTGCACCTAGACTTGGTAACCAAAATTGAATAAGTGCAGTATGGAATGGCCAGCCTCAGTATGCCAGAGTTCAGAGGGTTCTCAAGAGTATCCCAAGGCAGCACACATACTGGAGGGGGCAGAACTTATTGACTTAGGAGTATAGTGAGAGTGCTTGACATAGTTGAAAGGTTTTAGTGGGAAAACAGTATTAAAAGGAAGTTTGTTTGAAATATTTTAGTAAAACAACAAAGACAATTTGAAAAGAGAGCGGAGTAGTAAACAACAATCCAAGCACAACACCCTTAAGACAGGTCCATACACAACCAGGGGTCACAGAACCAAAGCAAGTTCAGTTGTCACAAACAGGGGTCAAGAGATTTGGGGATACACAGAACACAAAACACATAACATGCAAAGGTCTTAGGAATTGGTACAAACATGCTCAGACACAACTGATCAGATAGGGTCACCGAACTAGCAATGCTTAGGAGGGTTTAGTACAGGATCCACATGATTCAATCCCTGAACCATATCAGTTAGGAGTGTAGACTACTTAGAGGGGATTCATATCAGAGTCTAGATAGTGCAAGATTACATGGAGACAAATTATATAGAAGGGGTAACATGCTCATACTGGTTCTAAGGAAGGGGAGTTCATAACATGCTAATCATGTAAGCATATTAACTGCAAGTTTCACAGCAAAACCATAAGTAAAAGCAAACTAGAAACAGGATGAATTGAAGCAATAAAAGAACCATATTATTGTTGGAACCTGAATTGAAACTAGAACATACCAGTAAAGAAAATAGTAAACAAAAGTGAAGGAGTAGGAGAACACAATAGTTAGCCTTGGCTTGCAGTCGGCTAACTCAGAATAGTAGCAAGTAGCACAAAAGAGAGATAGCAAAACGTTTAAGTGTGAGAGAGAGCTTTTAACCAAAGTGTTCGTGTGTCTTGTGTTAATGAGAGAGTGTGTATATATAGTAGTTCGAAATCAGATAAAAATAAGGTAAGAATCATAGTAGCATAGTAATTATGGAACTCAGAATCAATTAGAGCAAAATCAGGACAAGTACTCCCTTAAATTAAGGGAATCAATTCAAACGATAAGAAAAAGTAGCAGATAAAGAAAGAAATCAGTGTATGACTAAATAAGGAAAGAATCAAATCCAGTAAGTATAGGGTAAATAATTAGGTTTTCAGAAAAACTCTAATTAAGGAAATAGTTCAACAAGAATAAAGTACTACAACAAACAAGGTAGGCGAATCAGTTAATTTGAATAGAAGAGGTAGAAATTGAGGGTTTAAGGAAGGTCTTTCAATCAAACCATAAAATAGGAGATCCAGAATCAATCAAAAGGGAAGTCAAGATTCAGTATTCAGCATATAAATAGAGTAGAATAACCAGACATAGCAAACATGCAGGTTAAAGAACCTATCTAACACATAGAACCAAACAAAGAAATCTTAGAATTTTAGGGCTTTCAACATAGGTGCGTTGAAAAGGTAGTAAAATTATAGAATCCATTGAAATATGCAAGAGATGGAAGTTTAAACATAAGGAATCAGTTTAAACAAGGTTTTAAAAGGAGTTCCGAAAACCCTAATTTTAGAAGAAGGTGAAAACACTTTGAAATCAATGATTCTTGTAAAGAGTTACAAGGATAGTGTAAAACATCAAAGAAACAGACTCAGATCATTTAAAAATCGTACAAATCTAGGAGATGTAAGCAAAAATTAGGGTTTCAGAAGAAACCCAAGTAGAGATGAAAGAACCTGTCTAAAATCTCAAAGATCGTAACAAGTACAACATGATTTTGCTCGAAATCATATCGAATTAGCCAAGAATAGACCAGATGGAAAACCCTAGATGCAAGTCGGCGTGGCCTAGGTCCCTTGAAGACCTTAGAGAAGGCATGCATAGCATTAGAGGAGCCATTGGAGGCTTAGGAGTTGAAGGGAGATCACCGAAGAAGACCGGAGAAAGGGAGGTCGGTGGTTGAAGGAACTAGGGTTAGGTTGAGTGGTTGAGAGAGGAGAGGAGATGAGAGAATATAGAGGCGACAGTCTCTGAATAATGAGCTAGGGTTAGGTGTCGTTTGGGATAAAAAAGGAATGAACAGACGAGGGTCATTGATCTTTTAGATCAATGACCGGGATTTGACGGGTCTTGGAGCTGGTAGGTGGGTGCAGGTTTTGGGGTTGGGTAATTTGGTTAGAAATTGGGCTGGGGTTGGGTCTAAATTGGGCTAAAATTGAAAGGCAAATTTGGCTACATTTTAAATAGCCAATTTTCCTTATATAATTTATAATAAATAATAAATAATTTCTGAAAAATAATTTTGTGTACTCAAATGATTTAAAATAGACATTTAAAATTTTCAAAATATAGGAGATCAATTTTACGCAAATAAATATAATTATACATTAATGGGGCTAATATTGCAATTATATGCAATTTAGCTTTAAAAATACAAAAATGCAATTGTAAAAATGCACAAAAAATATTTTAACCATGTTTTGGCATAAATATAGAAATCAAATGACTAAATCAACACAACAATAAATTGAGGGATAATTATTGGGGATTTTATGAATAAAAGGGAAGGAAATAAATCAGTTTAAAATTTTAAAGTTATGGGAAAATTATAAAACCCTTGTGCATTATATATATATATATATTTAAAATTATGGGAAAAATTATAAAAACCTTGTGCATGCTTATATATGCATGTATATGCTATTCTAAAGGTATTTATGCATATAAAAAATATAGAAAAAAATTGGGTATCAACAACTGCCCCTCTTTACCCGGGAAGGATGAAAGAGTTTTCGGGTAAAGAAATGATGGCCAATTTTGACTGGGCGGCATATTTTAAAGGATAGAGGTCAGACTCCGATTTTCGAGTTTCCTACATATCCCTAGTTTTATAGGAATTAGGCCATGTGTAGTTCTGGATTCATTTGCAGAGTATGCCGATGAAATTACTGCAAGAACGGACACGCGATGCGGAAGTGGCTACGGTGAGTGGTTAAAGCTTGGGACGGTTGGAGGGAAATGGAGTGAGATCACTCCTGCTAGGACAGAGGTTGCTTACTGGTACCTGCAGATGAAAGATGCTACAAACGTGTATTTGCGAAAATTTAAACATGATGCAAATTCCCTTTGGACCATGAAGGTTGTCTTCAGACGGTTAAAAATGACGTCATTAGACCATGACGTCCTGGTCTATGAATTGTTTAGTGAGAAATTCACAGGCCATGAAATGATGTTCTCGGGCCATGACAATGGTGCCTCCGAACCATGACGCCTTTGAATAATGATATGCAAATTTGAGAGATCCTCAGGCCATAACATGGTGTCTTCCGGCTATGAGGATGATGCCTTTAGACTATGATGCCTTCGGATAGATTGGCGATGTGCAATAGTCATGATGTTATCAAGACAATGATTAGTCTTGTGAAATGGAGGGCAGAGCTTAGCCCGATTGGAAAGCAAATAGATAGTAAAATAGAGCAATATCTGTGCAAAAGGGACAATGCTTAGTCCCATGCGAATGTGGAGTCAAGGATTAGCCTCATGCAGGTATAGAGGCAAGGATTAGCCTTATGCAAGTAGGCAGGCAGGGATTAGCCTCATGGAGGATGGAGTCAAGGATTAAACTCCTACAAGTAGGGAGGCAACGATTAGTCTCATGCAAATGTGGAGTCAGGGATTAGACTCATGCAAATAGGGAGGCAGGGATTAGCCTCATGCAAGCATGGGGAGGTAGGGATTAGACTTATGCAAATATGGATGCATGGATTAGCCTCATACAAGCATGAGAGGTAGGGATTAGCCTCATGGAGTCAAGGATTAGACTCATGCAGGTAGGGAGGCAAGGATTAGCCTCATGAAAATGTGGAGTCAGGAATTAGACTCATGCAAATAGGGAGGTAGGGATTAGCCTCACGCAAGCATGGGGAGACAGTGATTAGCCTCATGGAGTCAAGGATTAGACTCATGCAGATAGGGAGTCAAGGATTAGCCTCATGCATATGTGGAGTCAAGGATTAGACTCATGCAAATGGGAGGCAGATATTAACCTCATGCATGATGGAGTCAAGGATTAGACTCATGCAAGTAGGGAGTCAAGGATTAGCCTCATGCAGGATGGAGTCAAGGATTAGATTCATGCAAGTAGGGAGGTAGGGATTAGCCTCATGCAGGATAGAGTCAAGGATTAGACTCATGCAAGTAAGGAGGCATGGATTAGCCTCATGCAGGATGGAGTTAAGGATTAGACTCATGCAAGTAGGGGGGTAGGAATTAGCCTCATGCAGGATGGAGTCAAGGATTAGACTCATGCAAATAGGGAGGTAGTGATTAGCCTCATGCAAATGTGGAGTCAGGGATTAGACTCACGCAAACAGGGAAGCAAGGATTAGCCTCATGCAAGATGGATTCAAGGATTAGACTCATGGAAGTAGGGAGGCAGGAATTAGCCTAATGCAGGATGGAGTCAAGGATTAGACTCATGCAAACAAGGAGGCAGGGATTATCCTCATGCAAATTGGGAGGCAAGGATTAGCCTCATGCAAATATGGGGGATAGGGATTAGTCCCATACAAAGAGCGGGTAACAAATAAGAGTAGTGTATGTCTTAGATGTATTCGATGTCTGATGGCCTAATTGATAGTGAATTATCTTTGTGTATACATGTTTTGTGAATGCTATCGTTATGTCAAATGTGCCTGCGTTTAAAGAAAAATTGTAAGTTTTGTGGGGGAAGGTTGGTTCGTGCCTTCGTCTGCCGGCCTTGCTTTGCTTCGTTTTGAAAGCCTTTCAAGTTTCCTTCGGCGACACCTAACTGTTATGGAAGTAGAGTTTTCGAAAATATACAATTAGATAAAAATAGAGTTGTTTTGGAAACATATTGATATATCAAGTAATTTTGATGAACTAGTGATTGTAACACGTCTCAAAGACACTACAACTCTCTTATGGAATTTTGAGGGTCCTACTCAAAAGTCTGCCTTAGTTTGGTGGGAGATCTTTTGACTGTTTACAAATAATAAGCCTTGCTGAATCTTTTCAGAATTTTGAGAATCCTTCTCAAAATTCTGCCCCAGTTTCTTAAATGATTATTGACTTTCTGGCATGTGATAGCGTTGGTTGGACTTGCTCCAGAATTTTGAGGACCCTCCTCAAAATTCTGCCCTAGTTTTTGATCTTGGGGGAAATGAAAATTTTATTATGATATGACCAAACCCATAAGACTTCCTACATATCCCCTCTTAAACAGGAATCAGGTCAAGCATAGTTCAATTACATCAAATGAGGAAATGTAAAGTATCTAAGCATAGTATCTCTTGACTGCATCTGAATTGATTGGTTTTGGCCAGATTTCTCCATCCATTTCTGCAAGTATGATTGCTCCTCCTGTCAGCACCCTGTGAACCATGTACAGACCGTGCCAGTTGGGAGAGAATTTACCTTTGGCCTCATCTTAATGTGGGAAGATTTTCTTCAATACCAGCTGCCCTGGTGCGAACTGCCTTGGTTTGACCCTTTTGTTGAAAGCTATGGACATTCTATTATGATAAAGTTAGTTGTGACACACTGCGTTCATCCTCTTTCCATCTATAGGGGCCAATTGTTCATAACAACTCCTTATCCACTCTGCATCGCTGAGTTCAGCTTCCTGTATGATTCTTAAAGAATGAATCTCTACCTCGGTTGGGATGACAGCCTCGGTACCATAAACCAGCATGTAGGGAGTTGCTTCGGTTGATATACGAACTATAGTGCGGTACCCCAACAGAGCAAAGGGTAGCTTTTCGTGCCACTGCTTATGATTCTCTACCATCTTCCTTAGTATATTCTTAATGTTTTTGTTGGCGGCTTCTATGGCTTCATTCATCTGAGGTCTGTAAGTTGTGGAATTCTTGTGCTTGATTTTGAAAGTTTCACACATAGCTTTCATCAGATCACTATTGAGAGTGGCATCGTTATCGGTAATAATGGACTTGAGAACTCCTAATCGGCAGATGATACGATCCTTGACAAAGTTGCGACAACTTTCTTGGTTACAGCTTTGTACGATGCAGCTTCTACCCCATTTCGTGAAGTAGTCAATGGATACCAGAACAAACCTGTGTCAGTTTGAAGCAGTGGGCTCAATCGGACCAATCGCCAAGGTGAGCTTGTTGCATTGAGCTCATTTGGCGGCACTTTTATCATGTCGGCATGCACTTGACATTGAAAGCATTTGCAGATATACTGAATGCAATCCGCCCCTATGGTCATCGAAAAATAACCGGCTCTGAGTATCTTCTTTTCCAAGATGAAACCATTCATGTGTGGGCCACATGTCCCCGCATGCAAGTCCTCAAGTAGCTTAGAAGATTCCCTTCTGTCAACACATCTTAGTAAACCCAAATAATGAGTTCTCCTGTACAAGTTTCCTCCACTGTGGAAGAAGTGATTTGACAATCTTCGGAGCGTGCTTTTCTGAGTATGCCTTGCATGCTCTGGGTATTCCCCTTTTGATAAGTATTCTTTGATGTCATGGGACCAAGGTTTTTCGTTTGCTTCTTCCTCGACATGAGCACAATATGCTGGCTGATTATGGATCCTCACCAGAATAGGATCAATATAGTTCTTATCTGGATGTTGTATCATTGTAAACCTCTTTCTCAATTCCTACACATAGTGCAGATATGGCAATATCTTGGAATTCTTGGTGGCCCACTCTCCTTGTACCTGGTGCACAAGCAAATTTGAATCACCGATCACCAACAACTCATGAACGTTCATGTCGACTGCCATGTTGTTGGTGCATGGAAATCTGAGTTTAGCAGATACATGATAATACTGACCCATTTCTGATACCAACATTTCTCTAATGCCTACTCCTTTGAAATTTGCAGCTCTGTCAAAGAATATTCTTCGGTAATGTCTTCTCCTACGAATGATACTTCTTCATCAGGAAAATAGGTTTTCAAAGGTTCGTATGCTCCCCCTACCAGATTTTCAGCAAGGTGATCCGCCAGTGCTTGTCCTTTGACCGCGTTTTGAGTCACGTAGATGATGTCGAATTCACTCAACAATATCTGCCATTTGGCCAATTTTCCAGTCGGCATGGGTTTTTGGAATATGTACTTCAGAGGGTCCATCCTGGATATGAGGTATGTACTGTAGGCACAAAAGTAATGCCTCAATTTCTGGGTTGTCCAGCTCAAAGCACAACAAGTGCGTTCAAGCAGAGAATACCGTGCTTCATAAGGCGTGAACTTGTTACTCAAGTAATATATGGCTTGCTCCTTTCTTCCTGTCTCGTCATGTTGTCCCAAAACACATCCAAAGGCTCCATTTAATACAGATAGGTAGAGTAGCAAAGGTCATCCTGGTTCTGGCGAGACCAAAACTGGTGGTGTGGACAGGTACTCCTTGATCTTATCAAAAGCTTTCTGATAATCCTCTGTCCAGCTTGTTTCAGCATCCATTCTCAGCATCTTGAAGATGGGTTCACATATGACTATGGACTATGCTATGAATTGACTGGTATGGTTGAGACGCCCTAGGAAGCTCATTACGTCCTTTTTGCTCTTAGGTGGTGGTAACTCCTGAATAGCTTTGACTTTAGTCAGATTCAGTTTGATCCCTCGGCGACTGATGATGAATCCCAATAAATTTCTTGCGGAAACCCTGAATGCACACTTTGCGGGGTTCAATTTCAAATTGTACCTCCTGAGCTTGTCAAAGAACTTTCTCAAGTCCGCTATATGATCTGCGGCCCTCTTGGTTTTGATAATGACATCATCCACATACACCTCTATTTCTTTGTGTATCATATCATGGAAGATGGTTGTCATGGCTCTCATGTAAGTGGTCCCAGCATTCTTCAGACCGAATGACATCATCTTGTAACAATATACACCCCATGGTCTAATAAAAGTTGTTGTCTTCTATGCATCTTCTTCATCCATCCAAATCTGATGATAACCCACGAAGCAATCTACAAAGGATTAGAGTTCATGATTGGCACAATTATCAATCAAGATGTGTATATTTGGCAGTGGGAAGTCATCGTTGGGACTTGCTTTGTTTAAATCCTGATATTCAATACATACTATAACCTTCCCATCCTTCTTCAGAACTGACACAATGTTAGCTAGCCAGGTTGGGTACTCAACCACCCTGAGAACTTTGGCCTTGATCTGCTTGGTAACTTCCTCCTTGATTTTCAGTCTCATGTCTGGTTCGAACTTTCTGAGATTTTGTTTTACTGGCAGACACATAGGATTAGTAGGCAACTTGTGAGCCACTATGGAAGTGCTCAAACCGGACATGTCATCATATGACCATGCGAAAATGTCCTCATATTCTTTTAGGAAATGAATGTACTCTTCCTTCTCTGTTGGTAACAAGTGAATGCTGATGCGGGTCTCCTTGAAGGTCTCAGCGTCTCCCAAATTTACTGCTTCGGTCTCGTCCAGATTGGACTTAGGCTTATTCTCAAAATTTTCAACCTCCCTAACAATTTCCTTGGGTATCTCATCTTCTTCATCTGAATCATTATTCTCTTGATGCGTTGGCTCATTCATGTCACAGTCAATGGTTCATCAGGAAAAGTAATAATAACGCTGTAGAAAGGAAAATTGTAGAGATAATAGTGAATAATAAAGAGCAAATGCATTTGATTAAAACTTGAAAAATTGTCTAGATAAAGCACGGCTCGATGAATCGAGCATTTATTTTGAAACAAGTAAAACTTAAAACGAAATTACAGGAAATCTTAAATGCCTAGAATGGCTATAGAAGTAAATTCTGCCAATCTACCCAGGGACTCGGCGGGCTCGGGATGGTGTGGCGGTACAGTTCCTGAGAACAACTCCCTTCGGCACAGTCTGAATAGTAAGGCCTTCTTCTTCCTCCTCCTCAATTATGGAACCGCAATCCATGTCCTTATCTTCCAAGAACAAATTCTTCAACCCAGCTAGTGCTTCTTCCTCTGTAGTTCCCCATATTGTGTCATCCTGATAAAAAGCTTGTTCCAAACGTGACACTAGTTGCTCAAGAGGGTAATACGGTCCGCGCCATGGAGGCGACCAATCATTGCCCTCTTGCCATGTATACCGGTATCCGAGCCTAAAGGTGGTACCATGATTTTTCAGCTATATTGGTTTGGTGATGCCTTGGAGGTTCTTTCCCAACCCTTTGCTGGGTTCATATCCGGACCATGCTAGTATGCTTTCCATTTTGTTACTCCACCACTTATCCTTCTCGACGTCATTGACCCGTTCGATGAAATGATAGGTTTCCCCTCCCAGCCTTCTTCTATGTCCAATGGCCATGATGGTTTGACTAGTGTAGATGGGGTTACTTCCATCTCCGTGAATGATAATCTCCTGGTAGTTCCATTCAAACTTCACGACTTTATGTACTGTGGAAGGTACGACTCCAGCAGTATGGATCCATGGTCGGCCCAACAGAAGATTATATGACGCTGGTATGTCAATCACTTGGAATTCAATGTCAAACCAAGTTGGCCCCATCTGCAAGCAAAGGTTGATTTCTCTGATCATGGCCCTCTGGGACCCATCGAAAGCCTTCACATTCATGCTTCCTACTCATATCTCACGGAAACCTTTGTCCAACCTCTTCAGAGTGTCTAATGGACAAATATTTAGGCTCGAACCTCCATCAACCAGGACCTTGGCAATGAACTTGTCTTCAAATTGCACTATGATATGCAGTGCTCGATTATGATTCAAACCCTCGGGCGGTATCTCATCTTCGTGGAAGATAATCTTATGAATTTCTAGTACTTGCCCAACCATGTTGGCCATTTCTCCACTAGTGATGTTATTGGGTATATAAGCCTCGCTTAGTACTTTCATCATAGCGTTCTTGTGTGCCTCTGAATTCTGCAATAGTGACAGGATAAATATCTGAGCAGGGACTTTGTTTAGATGGTCAACAACAGAATACTCCTTAGCCTGTACTTTCATCCACAGGTCATCTGGCCTGGTCTCAATGATAGGCTGCCTAGTAGTGGCATCCTTACTTGAACCTCCCAGGTGTTCAGGTGTATAGACTCTTCCAGTTCTAGTCATCCCTTGTGCAGCGTCAGATTCCTCTATCTTGGCTTTTCCTTTCCACCGAACCTCGACAACATAATCCCAGGGTATTTATTTTAAGTTGAATGGGGGTGTGGTTGATACCGACACAGTAAAAGGTGTGACCACTTCTACTTCAAAGGGAGCGAATGTGGCTGCGAGCAGAGCCACTTCCACCTCGAATGGGACTGGTGCAGTTACCTCAACATCAATTAGTGCCTGAGTCTGAACCACAACGAGAGTAAGTGTGACTGCAACCTTAAAGTCATCGCCTTCTCAAATAAGCCCGATCGACCCCTCAGGGTCCCATTCTTCATTTGTCTCTATCACATGTACACCATCACCTCTGTTTACCGTAAGAATGGTAACAATAATTAAATTTGTAAATGTGATTCTAAAAATACGTGATCTATTCCCGAGATAGTTGTTAGAGCAGTTGATGATAAGAACGTGAAGCTTAATGATGAAATGCGAGCTAAAACAAGATAGTAATCAAACCGAAGGGGCCTGTTGCCCGGATGCAAAGTCGGTCGATAAGGATCTCGGGGTCGGGATTCGAATTGAGCTCGAGCTATCAGGGGCAACTGGGAATATGATAACAATTAAGGATATGATCAAGCGAGGCTCTTTATGTCTAGTATTGCGCAATATAGAATGAAACAAGTAAGAAGACAATAGATATTAAAGTGGCATCGGGCCAGTGAGAACAAGCAAAATAGGAGAAAAGAGAGAGAGAGATATTATTGCATTTGTGGAGAAAATGGAGCAACATCCACCCTTTACAAAGTGGTATGGGTTCCCCTTATATAGGCGAGGGAATACTGTATGATACAAATATGTGGAGATTAAACACAAAGTATGGAGATGGGGTGGTTTGACGTGATGCCTCAGTATAAGCTCTGGATAGGCCGGGCCTGTCAGACATAGCCATGTGCCTTGGGGGATTCTCCCTCTATCCTAGCTTCGGTCTTCATTTCCTCAGAGTCGGGCTCCGACGAGCCCCGAGGTCGGGAACTTGATTGAGGCCTCCCACCCTCGGGGTCCTGAGGCATGCTTCCGAAATGTCTCGACAGTGAGAAATCAAGTCTTCTGATTTTGCCACATACAGATAGTCTATGCGTTTCCCATAATGAAGAGATGGGAAATGATTCTGACACTTGACTCCTTGAGCTTCTTTCAGTGACGACATACCGATGATGCGACTCCTGGCTTGAGCTTCGCGGTGATTGGACATCCACATGCTTGTGCTTTTCAACTTCATTCATTGTAGTCCTGATTCTTGTTTTTCAAGGTGAATGTATGCCATCGGCTCGATTTTCTATGGATGCATTAACTGCATCCATCGGTCAGCCTTCCAAAGCCTAGATGACCGTGTCGTAATCTCCTATAAATGGGGGTGCCTTGGCTTTGCTTTTCCTATCCTAGTGCTTTCGTTGGCTCGCTTGCCTTTCCCTTCTTATCATCTTCTTTCACCCCCGAACATCATGCTAGGGCCTCTTGACCTTAAGGCCATTTGGAGGAGTTTCCTTAGACTGTGTTGTGGCCTTCTCCCGGGATTTCCCTTTGTCGAACATAAACGTGTCGTTCCACTGTTGTTGCGGTCGTCGGGATGCTAGCTCTTTCTACTGCTGCTGGGCCAAGGTGATGATGGACAAGGAGTCAGTTTATCTCTTATGTAGATAGCAGTTCAGATTATGCACCGCTTCTCACTCTCTTACCCGGGCCTGGTGTGGCACTTCATCCCTTGGGCATTTTCTTTCCCAAGGGATAAAATGGAACTACCGACCGCTAAGGCTGGGGCCCGCCGAATCTTCAACCTTTGGCTTCGGCAGGCCATGTCTCTTCTCTCTGCCTCCTCTGTGTCCCCTCATTTTCCTTTTCTTCATCTTCTCCGGCGGCGATCCCTCAGGGGATTGAGATGGGAACCTATGGGAGGTGGAGATTGAAGGAGTAACCCTCGAGGGTACGTGCTCGAGGGTGCGGCGCCCGAGGATGCTGATACTGGAGATGGACTCTCGAGGACGGACAAGGCACCGGGTTTCATTGCATGTACATCCTTCCGTTCCTCCGCTCTGGGCGTAGACTCCTGTAGGCTTTTGTAAGTTGTATGTAACGACCCCTCTAGGGTTGCATGTACATAAATTTTTATGAATAAGCATAAACCCCGTTGATTTTTGCTTTCAAACTTTGCTTTGTTTCTATATGCTCTCATTCCCTTCGGGGCCTTTTGAACACTTTCTTTTGTTTGCTTGCTGCTGATATCGGGCTTGGGTGCAGGCGTCCATCCCGGTATTCTGCTGATCGGCATAGCTCTCGTCCAAACCCATCGTCATACTTCGGACCAATCCTAGATCGATCTGATAGGTCCGGGCTATCGAAGCCCTCCGAGCTGTATGGAGATCATGCACCGAATTCTAGGGCCTTCAGGAATGTTACCCTGGATGAAGGTCCTCTTCGGGTACCCGGGGCCCCCTATTGATCTTGATGTAGATAGCCCCTTTAAAATGTATAAGATAGACTTCTGCTGAGGACTTTGCCTGTATTCATTCACTTCCTCAGACCTTCGTGGAGCTTTCGCGATCGGAGCTTCCTTTATTTATTCCTCTTTTCAGAAAGAGGGGATCACGAGACTAGGTACTTGCCTTGCATCAAGTGTTGGCGTTTAAATCTTCCGAAAGTCTGACGTTTTTAGGCCGGGGGTTCTTGACGTAGAGTGCTATCTTGAACTCAGAGATAATACGAACGACCTCTCGAGTCTTGACTTCTCGTCAAAGAATTCTTTCTGGATCGGGTATTGACCCGTCGATCTGTATCGAGGCTGTTGGCTTCCCAGGGCTTGCCTCGGGCAGGCGAATCATCGCTGCTTATCGCATATATGTGGGGCGGCTTCGTTTTTTTCGCAAGACTTCACTATTTTTAGACAGCCACCTTTTTGCTTTGGCACGAGGTACTTCATCTCTTTAGGCGCAAAAAGTGTTGATGCACGCCCTTGCTTTGACCTGTTAGTTTCACCATAGTCATGGAAACCATTTCGGGGCCGATCCAGCAGGGGACGAGGGGTATTACTCCTGGTGCTCAGGAACTGAGGGAGTTCGCTCTGGAGATGGCGTCCTTGATAAGAGAGGAACACCTGGAGATGGCAAGGAGATACTACGGGTGGAGCGAGGGGATAACACTGCATGTGATTTCCCTAGATGAGGGTATTGCAGACTCCACCGATGGATTCTTGAGCGTATACCTATACCCTTTTGCATTTGGCCCCTCTGATAGGGTAGTGCTTGATTTTTGCTTGATGTAACGGGTTACCTTAGCACAGATTCATCCGTCGTTTTGGCGAATAGCGTTGATGATGAGGTTCTTCGCGGAGAAGGCCGGGCTTGAATTCATGCTTGATCACCTCATCAGGCTATATCGGCCCTTCCATCATCGATTCCTGCTAACTTTGAGGTGTCGTTCGTCCACGCCCTTTGTTACTGATAATGAGGAAAGTCGGGATCGAGAGTGGGCTGGTTGGTTTATCCGGGTCCGGACGACCAACATTATCCCTGTGGAGTTTTTGCCATTTCCCGAAGGGTGGAATTATGCATGTGAGTGAGGTGTTTGGTACTATTTTAGTTTTCGCCTATAGCAAGAATCAGCTGAGTAATAATGTTGTCTCCCTTGTTGCAGCAACTTCATGGATGTCGGGTGAAGTCCATGATCTACCTGGATGGGTCCGGAAGCTGGTGACCCATTCGTCATGCGAGGAGCGCAGGTGGCGAGCTGTACTTCGTACCGGATGGGGAGTGCAATACCAAGGTATGTGCATATGCTGCATTTGCCTTACCTTCGCATACCCGAGGTAATGTTTTCCCCTTCCATTTGTGCTGGATTCGCCGTTTACAGATATCGGGCAATTCCTTGGGATGGGGCACCCGCAAGGTGATGGAGCCTTTAGTGGTGATGGTCGGGCTCACATTTTCGAGGAAGGGGCGTCGCCCGGGTCCGCTGCTCCTGAAGCTCCTGATTCCCGGCCGACAGTTCCTTTGAACAAATACGCAGTGCCTGAGGTCGGTTCTTCTGGGTCCGTAGGGGCAAGATCAACAGGAGTGTGTTCCGACTTCGAGGAAGCTCGTCGGCTTCACTTTGTCGTGAGTTCATGTATAGTTCCCCTGTGCCCCGTGCCCTCCTCCCTCTATTGAACCTTCCCTGTGCAGGCCTGTGATAGGCTTAGGTTTGATCTGCTCTGTCAAGGGGCCAAGCTTCAGATCTGGATAAGGGCGAATCCCTTAGGCTCCTTAGCGAGGAGAAGGAAGTTGAGCTGTAGCATTGGCGATATGAGGCGCACCGGAGCTCAAACTATGAGAGCTATTTGATGGAGCAGGTAACTTTCTGTAGTACGCGTTTCACTCCTTTATAACCATAAGGCTAACCCCTTTTTCCGTATCAGTTGTAGAGAAAGGCGGAGGCCTTGGAGTACCTCAAAGGCGATGTCAATCGTGTCAGAGTTGCTTGCGGGAAGCTAAAAGCTCAAGTGCAGGCTCGAACTTTAGAGGAGATGAGTGCCTCAGCTAAGGTTCCTGCCTTCGAGTTCTAACTCCGTTTGACTCGTGACAATGCCAAAGTTCAAGCGGATATGATTGGGAAACTCGAATCTAATCTCTCGAAGGTTAGAGCCGAGATAATTGATACCCGGGCAGAAGCGGCACTAAGCTGAACCAAGGCTGATTGTGAGATGGCGATTCGTATGAAGGATGTTGCTGATGCCCAAGCCGAGCTAAAGCAAGCCCTCGACCAGGGGAAGTAGATCGAGGAGTATGCTCGTTGTAGATCCCGAAGAGAGGTACTCGCGGAGGTCGATGCAAGGGGCTTCGTCCTCTCGGAGGAATTGGCTCGAGCAAGGGTGGACGAGTGTGACGTTCGGTCATTTCTTATTGATGTTGTGGAGGGAGAACTCGATAAGTTGTATCCCTTTAGTGTAGAGTGTAGACTTTGCAATTTTGTCACTTTGTCTCTGATATACGTAGGGCATGCTTGTAGATGGAGAATGCGCTTTTTTTGCGCATGTAATATATAAGAAGAAACTTGAAGCTTTATTTCTCCTGTACCTTTTTTCTATTATATTTTTCGATCGAGCTGGCTGGTTTTGGTGTTTGGTGAGGTCCTCATAGGCCCGTAATGGATCGGACAGACCCAGGGGCTCTTAAGTGCGATCCTTGGCGCGGGCAGGTGCTGGGGCCTCCGTGCTTGGCCCGGTTGTTTAGGCTTAGTCTCCGAGTCGGGATCTAGCTTGAGCCTTCTTATCCTCAAATTTTTTATGCTCGTGCGGGCAGGTAGCAATCGTTTTTATCTCTTTCCCTTAGGCAATTGTCGTTCCAACTATTTTGGGTCCAGTCTTCGAGTTGCATTGTGACTCGAGCTTCAATTGACCCTCAAGCTCTTTCTTGCCTGCATGGGCGGATGATGATGGCCCTTTTTACTCTGGGTCGAAGTGACCTTACCGGAACATGGCCTGGAGGTTTACTCGGCCGATGATAGTGGCACTTATGCCATGCCTTTAGGCGTATTGCAGTTTTCGGGTCCAGTCTCCGAGTCGCATTGCGATTCGAGCTGTAATCGACCCTTAAATTTCCTCGATTTTCCGGCCGACGACAATAGTTCTTATGCCATGCCCTTAGGTGTATTGCAGTTTTCGGGTCCAATCTCCGAGTCGTGTTGCGATTCGAGCTTTAATTGACCCTTAAATTTCCTCGATGTTTCGGCCGGAGACAGTGGTTCTTATGTCGTGCCCTTAGGTGTATTGCAGTTTTTGGGTCCAGTCTCCGAGTCGCATTGCAATTCGAGCTGTAATCAACCCTTAAATTTCCTCGATTTTCTGGCTGGCTATAGTGGCATTTATGCCATTTGGTCGTTGAGACCATTCAGTATGTTGCCCGGAGGCTTGCATAGTTAACTATTTTGGATCCGATCTCCGAATCGGGTTACGATTCGAGCTCATTTTAATCCTCAAGTTGTCGAAATTCTTTTGCTGGCAACAATGGCTTTTACGCTGTTTGGTCATATAGACCTTTCAATATGAGACCCGTAGGCTTGCTTAGCTGGCGATAATGGCTCCTACGCTGTTTTTGCTAGTGGGCTTTTTTGTAGTCTTTCTTTCCGCTCGTTAAGGTCTTTTTAGAGTATTTTTTCCTGACCCGTCGTCGGTTCCAGAGGAACCTCGATTTCAAGTCATTGTCGGCGATGTTTCGAGCACCTCGTAAGGTTCATAGCTCATTGGTCGAGTAGATCGACGGTCTTGATGTTTGGAGTCAACGTGGCCGGAGCTCGCTTTTGCTTGTTAAGGGAAGCCTGTTTTAACCGGTTCTTTCCGAAGTATGTTCGAAGTAGTGGCCTGCAATTTTTAGCGACAGTCGGGCATACCCGAGTCGCATTATTTTGGTGGTATCAGCCATTTTGACCATAGTCATGTGCATTTGGTCGTAGTCATTTTTGATCCCAAGCGATAGTTTAGGCATCTACACTGAGGGTATGCCCTTTAGGGATTCTTACAAATGTGATGTATAGCCTAAACTTCAGGGTTTTCATGCCTATTGAGGTTTATAGTTTGTCATGCCTATTGAGGTCTTACAGTTTGTATGATGTAGAATAGATCTGCTTATGCTGAGTCTGCCCGCTAGGGGTCTTACAGTTTCGGATTTTCAAGTGCTTAGAGATTGGCGACAGTCTCCGAGTCATCGAGTTTGTTTAAGCTTGAAGACATCTTCTCGTGAACTCGGAGTTGCATTGTGAGGGCGTTGTGAGCTCGGGGTTCCGACCCTAGGGCCGTGTGGGCGTTGAATCATTTAAGTCTCCGAGTATCTCGGGACGTATTCAGCGGAGAGGGCTTTGCTGCGAATATGCCGAAATAGTCATTTTCAAAGTATGAAATGCCGAAAAGATAATCTTTATTTCTTGGCATAAATATAGGCTGCAAATAAATGTCGTCTTGTTGCTGTGAGCTAGGCTCGCGTGGGTGCGGCTCCTCTGATCATCTTATCCATTTACATGATTCTGTTTTGAAACTCAGCCTGCCATTTGTTGGCCCTTCTGAGGGGACGATGTCCTTAAGAGAAGGCCATCACATGTCGTCTGACTGTAGAAGAAAGGCCTGCGATTTTGTCGGATCCTCTTCTGGGGGGTGTGCTGCTCTGCTAATAATCTTGCTGGCGGGACCCTTTTTAGATTGGAAGTCCGGTCGAGGGAAGAGAGCACGGTGGGCCCCGTAGAGGCCTCAGATCTCCGAGTGGAGTTAGAACTTATGAATGCCTCGGCTGACTGCCTGCATATAGGTTAGCAAAATAAAAGAAACAACAAGGGAGCAGAGTAGTTCTTCCCTGCTGTGGGATGTGTAGGAGACATTTCGAGGTCTGGTATGTTTTGCCATTTCGAGGCATGAGCCCTTAATACAGCCTTCTGCTGTGTTCAACCAGGCTTGGCCGAAGATGGGGTTCTGCTCACCCTTTGATCCCTTCGAGGGCGGAGGTATTGATGCCGACGATGGGTCATATGGTGAGGGATTTCCTCTCGTCGCGTGTAGCTCCTTGCCGAATACTTTAGTCCCACCTTTGTCGTGGAGTTTCATCCCTTTGGCAGAGTATGGTCGAAGTCGCCTCCGGGCGGTGTGCCCCTAGTCATTTGAATGAAATGTCCGTGTTTCGCAGGCTCGGCGTTCCAGCCCGAGCTCAGGCGGGATGTATAGAGGGACTAATCTTCCTGATTGTTGTGGCGATCGATGCCTGGAATCCATCAAAGATTCAAGGTGTGGGAGTGATTTGGTTCGTTAGTCCGAACCACCCCATTAGCTTTGGACTGATGTTGTCGGTATAATTGATCGAACCATCTGCACTCATGAACACATGATTTATTTGAAATAGGTCAAGTGAGGGAGGGGGTTAACAATCGCGTTAATACAAGGCCGAGGCTAAGTCTCGGCGTCCCTTTCCTTGGATGCAAGGGTATCCTTTGGGTATATTCCCCGGACCCGTCTTTCCCCGGCGATGAGCCCTTTCACTCTACATTTTATGGATCTTTGAAGGGTGCCACCACCCCTTTACTATCGTGGCAATACGCCGTGGCTTTTTAACTTCATTTTCCCGATCTCCTTCCTCCCTTGGAGCTGGATCCAAGCCTGACCGCTCGATGATACTTGGTGGCGATCTCTATTGAATAGCACAATTGTCATTCTTTTAAGCCGTTGATTGCGCGCGCCCTGTGGTTCCTGCGCCGGGCCATGGTTCTCTTGAAGGGGTCTTGGTTGAATAGGTATGAGCTACTTGGCATTCCTGATTTCGCTTATGGTGATCACGATGTTTGGTATAGCAATGCTGAAATCGTACTTAGATGGGCGAGGTTTCCCTGCCAGTTGTGCCTTGTTAAATATGGTTCCATTGGAGGTTCTTCGAGGGTGCTGTCCTCGGGCTATTTCCCTATTGTTGTGAGGTAGGTTGCATCTCGAGTCGTTCCTTCCATTCACAGCGCATGGATGATACCTCCATCCGTTTGGCATTAGCTTCTTTGGCAGGAGTCTGCTTGGATATACCGAACCCGAGGAGGTTCCCGAACAGTTGTCCACGGCCCCGATTTGTGGATGGTGTCGGGTGTGGGCATCCAACCAGACTTCGGCTGGGTATCTGATCAGGCTTCGCTTGAAATGTCCTGGAGTCATTAGGAATGCTTCGTTCAGGCCTCTAATGAAGGCCTGTGTTGCCCGATCATCTGAAACCGGGAGTGATCTCATTCGTGCTATTAGGGAATGGGGTCCGGCTTCCTGCGGTATTTCATTTCTTATTCGTTTGGCCTCAGGTGTATCAGGCCCTCTCGATACTGCTTTGATGGCATCAGCGCGTGCTTTCGTGGAGGACCACGCTGGTATGATAAGCGAGTTTGTGAGGTCAGGTGCCAGGCGGTGGCGCTGTGTCATGGTTTCTTTTGAGAGAGTTTCTTCAAACATCCTCAACAAGACGGGGCTCGAATTCATCATCTTGGAGGTCGCTGCCTTTGAATGAGCTCGCGTAAGTGGTGGTGCGCCCGTAGGGATTTGAGGTCCTGTCGCACCTAGGGGGTTTCGGCACTCCGGATTTTTGTAAAGCGAGTTCCGGGGCCATTTCCTTGCGAGACGGTTGCTGTAAGAGCTTCCACGAACCTCATTTGATCATTTTGAAGAGATTCCCAAGCATCCTCACTGCAGCGGGGTCGGTTACCGATCCATTTTTACTTGATCTCTCGGGTACCAGCACGGCGTAAGGAGGTGTCTCCAGCACTACTGCGTTGGGAGTCTCTGGGCGACTTTGCAGCTGAGTGATAGCCAAATACCGTTCCTGTAACATTTTAAAAATAACATGAAGATTAACTTCATGTTCTACCCCGGCCGGGGTTTTTTGAGCATCCTATTAGTCAATGCGCTATATGCTGTTATCGGTGCGCGAGGCTTCGTCGACCTGTTGTGTTCCTTGCAAGCTCGCGTTCGCTTGAATCGGCCTAAATGCGTTATAGGGGTCTTGCGGTGTTGCGCTAACCTCTGGAGCTTCCATACTATTTTCGCCGTGGTTTTCGGGGTAGTCGTTCTCAATTTTGCTTACCGAGCCGAACATTAACCTGAAATCAAAAGATCTTGGGCAAGAAAAAGTGTGAAAGATAATGTGCATTTGCGTGACGAAACTAGCAAGAAAATAATCACTATTATTTTTAGCCCCACGGTGGGCGCCAAACTGTTTACCGTGAAAATGGTAACAACAATTAAATTTATAAATCGGATTCTAAAAATACGTGATCTATTCCCAAGTTAGTTGTTAGAGCAGTTGATGCTAAGAACGTGAAGCTTAACGATGAAATGCAAGCTAAAACAAGACAGTAATCAAACCGAAGGGGCCTGTTGCCCAGATGCAAAACCGGTCGATAAGGATCTCGGGGTCGGGATTCGAATCGAGCTCAAGCTATCGGGGGCAACTGGGAATAGGATTACAATTGAGGATACAATCAAGTGAGGCTCTTTATGGCCAGTGTTGCGCAATATAGCATGAAATAAGTAAGAAGACAACAGATATTAAAGCGGCCTCGGGCTAGTGAGAACAAGCAAAATAGGAGAAAAGAGAGAGAGAGAGAGATATTATTGCATTTGTAGATAAAATGGAGCAACATCCACCGTTTACAAAGTGGTATGGGTTCCCCTTATATAAGCGAGGGAACACGGTATAGTACAAATATGTGGAAATTAAACACAAAGTACGGAGATGGGATGGTTTGACGTGATGCCTCAGTATAGGCTCTGGATAGGCCGGGCCTGCCAGACGTAGCCATGTGCCTTGGGGGCTTCCCCCTCCATCTTGGTTTCAATATTTGTTTCCTCCGAGTCGGGCTCCGACAAGCCTCGAGCTCGGGAACTTGGTCGTGGCCTCCTGCCCTCGGGGTCCCGAGGCATGCTTTTGAAATGTCCTGATAGCGATAAATCAAGTCTTATGATCTCGCCGCATACAACCTTTGTGATCAGGGAGGGGATTGGTTCGGACATTAGGTGCGACTTCCTTTGCTTGTATGACCTTGTTGTCAATTAGCGTCTGGATCTTATCCTTCAATGTTCAGCACTCAACAGTGGTGTGCCCTTTCATACCAGAATGGTACGCACGTGCTTTGTTCGGATTGACCCATTGGGATGGATTTTCTAATGCCACAGCTGGAACATAACTGACATAACCTGCGACTTTTAACCTTTCATACAGTTGGTCGATGGGCTCAGCAATGGCGGTGTACTGTCTAGGTGGCTTGCAGTCGAAATTGGGTCTTGGTCTTGGATAATTTTGGCGAGCTGGTGGTGATTGTAAGTAGGGTGGTTGGGAATTATAGGTGTGGTGGATAGTGGCTGGTTGGGAATATCTGGGAGATAAAGGTTGATATGTAGGCGGTGATGCTTGGTATGTGGGTGGAGGTGTTTGATATGTGGGTGGAGGTGTTTGGTATGTGAGAGGATGTGTTCGGTATGTGGGAGGGGGTATTTGATAGGTAAGTGGAGATTTTGGGAGCTGAGCCACCATTACTGCCCCAACATCTCTCTTCTTTGATATGCCACTTGATTGAAGAGCCTTATTTGTGGCTTGCAGTGCCGCAAAATTTGTTACCATCCCGCTCTTGATTCCTTCCTCGATCCTTTCTCCGAGTTTGATGATGTTAGAGAACTTGTGGTTTTCGATAACCATCAACCTCTCATAATATTCTGGATCCTGTGGCCTGACGAAGAATTTATTTATCTGTTCTTCATCCAAAACGGGCTTGACCTTGGCTGCTTCCAACCTCCAACGAGTAGTGTACTCATGGAAAGTTTCAGTAGGTTTCTTCTTAAGATTCTGAATGTAGAGGACATCTGGTGCATTCTCTATGTTAAACCTAAATCGGTCCATGAAATCTGACGCTATGCTTACCCAATTGGACCATTTCTTGGGATTTTGGCTGATATACCAAGACAATGCATCTCCAGTAAGGCTCCTCATAAAGAGCTTCATCCAGATCTTTTCATCTTTCCCCAACCCGACAAACTTGTCACAATAGGTCCTTAGATGAACCTTGGGATCACCTGTACCATCAAAATTTTTTGAACTTGGGAGGTTTGTACCCCTCTGGCAGTTCGATATCAGGTTGTATGCACAAATCTTCATAGTTCAAACCTTCTATTCCTCTATCGCCTTCAACACCTTGAACTCGGCTTGTCTCTTCTTGAGTTCTTCAGCCATGTTCTTAATGAGCAGGTCCTTCGGAGGATTCCAGTGCACAGGAGATTGGTTGGGTAGAATGAGGTATAGTTTCCACATATATGGGGTTGCTTTGATGGATGCCAGGAACTTGGGTGTAGTGATGGTCATTGGTGGAGTTTTGTGGATTAGGAATGAGTTGTGTGTTTTGGGGAGTGTGGTAGGTGGTGGTTGGTGGGTACTGAATTGGTTGATGGTGATGTTGTGGTGGAGGTGGTATTGGCAGCAGATTGATATTTTGGGGTGGGGTGCAGGGGGATTTTGTGGGTGTTGGTTTTGTGTGTTTTCGGAAGGTGTTAGGTTCTTTGTGTTTTGTTGGTTGATGTCGGGGACATTGAGGGTGAGTGAAAAGTTTGCCAAGTTGCGAACCTGCTCAAGTTCTCCTTGCAATTCCAGTATCTTTTGTTCCAGTCTCAAAGCCAGATCATTTGGGGCTGAAGTACTACGGCCATCTGAAGTCTCTGTGTTCTTAATATTCTCCTTTTGGATACCACTTAAGTCATCCATTTTTGTATTTCCTTTTACCTTTGTGTTGCTTGGAGGAGGAGGAGGTGGAGGGCCTCTAGATCTGGTATGATATGCTGACGAGGCCAGTATGAGTGAACCAACCAAAGGGGATGGGAATAATCAAAATAAAGGGAAAAAAATAAAAAGGTAACAAGTCAGTGAGGATCCTGAAATATTTGCAGTATTTAAACACATTGCAAAATGTAAACTCGTGTCCTATTTTGGGAACCTCTCATGTCCTATTTTGGAACCTCGTTATGCTAAACTTGGAGAGCTTTTAATGCAAATAAATGCTTCATTTCATAATATAAAAATAGTCGAATCCCAAAATGACACTAATATAATAATAAACTAAGTCACTATTAGCACTTGGCCTTATTATATTTTAGGAAAAGCAAGTAAATCTAGCTTATTTGGTCCTAGAAGGACCTTCCCCATATTCGATTGCTCTTGTTGATCAAATCCTCCAGTTCGCGTAGGTTCACCAGTAAGAATGCCTTTTCCAAATGTCCTCATTTGTTTCCTTCCAATTCCAATAAGCTGTATTCCAGATATTCCAACTTTTTGCTAGATTTGGCGGCCCTCTCTTTCCATTCATTGATTTGGTCATCTGATGGAAGATTCCTCCACCAGTCTAGCAAGTGTAAGGGTGTACTAACCATACCGAAGCTGGGGACTCGTGCCTCATTTTCTGCAAAATAAAAGGATTAGGCCTTACCCCCACCAGACTCGACTATTTATATATTTACGATCAACATATCAGCACTTAGTTCTCCAATTTAATGCACAGAACATGGTTGTGTCCGTTGGGATTATGGAAAACCCGATGGACTTTGGATAAGGCTTATCTTAAAGGATCATTATGTGGACAACATAACTGATCTGACTAGGTTTGACCATGATGCATGCACATTTTTAAACAGAGTAAGGTTTCTATGGGGTTTTAGACTGGTACCCTCAAGCGGACAACTTGAGGGGGAAGGCATGGAACCGTCGATTGCACCGCTGATCGACTGGTTTTACCGCAAATAAGCCTTTTCGAATTTAAGGGTAGTAAATAGGAAGAGCGCAACCACTCATTAAAGCGTTGCTATGATTTGTTACACACGAGTGGAATATGATGCGGAGCATGATTTATGCAGCAATTAATAACATGTAGTCAAGTATTTTCACGTAGGAAAATAAATACAACATTTAAATAATTGAAAGACAGTTACAGGAAAAAGAAAACAAAGAGGCAAGTCAGTTTTAGGGATAAAGAACCATAAATGCTTAAAACATGGACAATTAAATTCAAATAAGGGAGAAGGGTACGGGATAAAGCATGCTTAGACTGATTTGTAAAAAAGACAAGTTCGTTATGGTAAGAGCCTAAAAGATATCCCCAGCAGAGTCGCCATGCTGTCGCGTCCCCCTTTTTTCCCCCGTTGTGATAACTCTTTTCCTTTGGGAATTGGGTATTTGAAGAGTCGCCACCTAACAAATTATGGTGCGTTAGGGAACCTAGAGCGATTAACTCTTGGATCGGTTTGCATTACCAGAGATTAGGGTAAGGGCTCAAAATAACCTTGAGGGGAAGGTGTTAGGCACCCCTCTTGGTCCACAACTGTGGGTCCCGACCGAACATACAATCACGAATTAGTCCAAATAAGTACTTGAAACAAATAATTACAAATAAGGCATGTTTGTTTGACTCAAATAAGACAGAAGTTTTTGGACAAGTTGTATAAAACAAAACCTTAAACAAAAGAATCTCGGGAAAAGGGGGAGGTCCTAGGTTGGTTAGCCTATAGGATCACCCCACATAGTGTCCGGTAAACACTCCTCAATGAGGAGCTACACGTGACATTAGCACGTAGTCATCATATCCCATATCTACCCTTCTTATCCCCTTAGTGGTCATTCAAAGCGAGTGTTGGTCAGCGAACCTTATTGCGTGTTGTTACTCGTCCCTTCTTAATGGTCCTGGAGGGATTTAGGACCTCTACCTATAGTTGGTTTTAGACAGACCCCTAAGGTTTTAAAGGTGAAAATACTAAGGCGTCAAGCAAAAAGAATTAGGACTTTAGCACATAAGATAAAAGGGAACAATTAGAGGCTCAAAGTTTCCTCCTCAAACAAGGCACATAAACAGCACGACTCAAGCACAAATAAGGGCCTTTTGTTAAACAGTATCCTAAGGCATGATGTCTAAGTGAATATAGAGAAGACAAGTAGTTTATTTTATAAACTCAGAAGTAATGATCCTATCAGTTGCCTATTGCTTTTAAAAACCTGTTAGAACAATGTTAAGTCCCAAAAACAATTTCAGAATTGCAAGTTTTGAAAATGCCCTACAGGCTTGCCTATACGCAGAATACTGATGACTATATTTTATATAGTGAAACAAAGCAGGTTTTGAAATGAACCCTTTAATCCCTATAGGCATGCTGTCTAGTAACAGATTAAGGCAGTTTTTAAAAGAACTCGTTTTAGGGAAATATAAACCATTTAATTAAACCGGTTCAGAAATGAGCCAAGCGTTAACCAGATTGAGTTATTTAAACTAAACTTAGGCGAGATCTATAGGCAGAATTTCTGGTGTTATTCCCTATAGGCATGATATCTACTTGTCTAATACTGATGTTAAAGACTTGTAGGCATGATGACAAATGAAAACACACATAAACTCTTGTTATAACAGAAGCTGAATTTGGATTATATCCTATAGGCATGGTATCTACTTGTGAAACTAATTAAGACCTATTAAACATGATTTCTATCATGGAATCAATTGAGACCTATAGGCATGATTTCTAACATGAAAAGATGCAAAGGTCCTATAGGCATGGTTTCTACTTATGAAGGCAAACACAACAAATTGTAAAGTCCTATAGGCATGGTTTCTACCCATATTACCCCAAAAACATATAGCTACACACCCTTTTACTAGTCACCCCAATATTCGTTTATAATTTATTACAGACCATATGAATGAATTACATAAGTAAATAAGAAAATAAGAAGTTATTCTATAGGGAGCCTTCAGATAGGCCCAGATTTCCAAAGTCTCCAACAGCCTTAAATGCCTCAATCCATGGACAATGTCATAGTCTAGGTGCATCAAAGTTCCCTAAGGATCTCAAGGATCCCAAGCAGTGCTTGCACCTAGACTTGGTAACCAAAATTCAATAAGTGCAGTGTGGAAGGGCCAACCTCAGTATGCTAGAGTTCAGAGGGTTCTCAAGAGGATCGCAAGGCAGTACACATATTGGAGGGGGCATAACTTATTGACTTAGTAGTATAGTGAAAGTGCTTGACATAGTTGAAAGGTTTTATTGGGAAAACTGTATTAAAAGGAAGTTTGTTTGAAATAATTTAGTAAAACAATAGAGACAGTTTGAAAAGAGAGTGGAGTAGTAAACAACAATCCAAACACAACACCCTTAAGACAGGTCCATAACAGCCAGGGGTCACAGAACCAAAGCAAGTTTAGTAGTCACAAACAGGGGTCAAGGGATTTGGGGATACATAGAACACAAAACACATAACAAGCAAAGGTCTTAGGAATTGGTACAGACATGCTCAGACACAACTGATCAGACAGGGTCACAGAACCAGCAATGCTTAGGAGGGTTCAGTATAGGATCCACATGATTCAATCCCAGAACCATACCAGTTAGGAGTGCAGACTACTTAGAAGGGATTCATATTAGAGTCCAGATAGTGCAAGATTACATGAATACAGATTACATAGAAGGGGTAACATGCTCATACTGATTCTAAGGAAGGGGAGTTCATAACATGCTAATCATGTAAGCATATTAACTGCAAGTTTCACAGCAAAACCATAAGTAAAAGCAAACTAGAAACAGGATGAATTGAAGTAATAAAAGAACCATATTGTTGTTGGAACTTGAATTGAAACTAGAACATACCAGTAGAGAAGACGGTAAACAATAGTGAAGGAGCAGGAGAACACAATAGTTAGCCTTGGCTTGCAGCCCGCTAACTCAGAATAGTAGCAAGTAACACAGAAGAGAGAGAGTAGAAAGTTTAAATGTGAGAGAGAGCTTTTAACCAAAGTGTTCGTGTGTCTTGTGTTAATGAGAGAGTGTGTATATATAGTAGTTTGAAATCAAATAAAAATAAGGTAAGAATCATAGTCGCATAGTAATTATGGAACTCAGAATCAATTAGAGCAAAATCAGGACAAGTACCCCCTTAAGTTAAGGGAATCAATTCAAACGGTAAGAACAAGTAGCAGATAAGGAAAGAAATCAGTGTATGACTAAATAAGGAAAGAATCAAACCAGTAAGTATAGGGTAAATAATTAGGGCTAAGTTCAGAAAAACTCTAATTAAGGAAATAGTTCAATAAGAATAAAGTACCACAACAAACAAGGTAGGCGAATCAGTTAATTTGAATAGAAGAGGCATAAATTGAGGGTTTAAGGGAAGGTATTTCAATCAAACCATAAAATAGGAGATCCAGAATCAATCAAAAGGGAAGTCATGATTCAGTTTTCAACATATAAATAGAGTAGAATAACCAGACATATCAAACATGCAGGTTAAACAATATCGATAGAAAGAGGAAAGTCTGAACAATCAAGATGAACATAAACATACAGAGATGATATAAATTAGGCATAAGAAACTCAGTAGAAAACACATTCGAGGCAAGATAATCATAGAAACTTAAACAAGTATCAAGTAGTCATGCTAACACATAGAACCAAACAAAGAAATCTTAGAATTTTAGGGCTTTCAACATAGGCGAGTTGAAAAGGTAGTAAAATCATAGAATTCGTCAAAATATGTAAGATATGGAAGTTTAAACATATGGAATCAGTTTAAACAAAGTTTTAAAAGGAGTTCCGAAAATCCTAATTTTAGAAGAAGGTGAAAACAACTTTGAAATCGATGATTCTTGTAATGAGTTACAAGGATAGTGTAAAACATCAAATAAATAGACTCAAATCATTTAAAAATCGTATAGATCTGAGTTGTAAGCAAAAATTAGGGTTTCAGAAGAAACCCAAGTAGAGATGAAAGAACCTGTCTAAAATCTCAAGGATCGTAACAAGTGCATCATGATTTTGCTCGAAATCATACTGAAGTAGCCTAGAACAGACCAGATGGCAAACCCTAGATGTAAGTTGGTGTGGCCCAGGGCCCTTGAAGACCTTAGAGAAGGCAGACATAGCATTAAAGGAGCCATTAGAGGCTTAGGAGTTGAAGGGAGATCACTAGAGAAGACCAAAGAAAGGGAGGTCGGCGGTTGAAGGAACTAGGGTTAGGTTGAGTGGTTGTGAGAAGAGAGGAGATTAGAGAATACAGAGGCGACAGTCTCTGAATAATGAGCCAGGGTTAGGGGTCGTTTGGGATAAAAAAAGGAATGAATGAACGAGGGCCATTGATCTATTAGATCAACGACCAGGATTTGACGGGTCTTGGAGCGGGTAGGCGGGTTCAGGGTTTGGGGTCGGGTAATTTGGTTAGAAATTGGGCTGGGGTTGGGTCTAAATTGGGCTGAAATTAAAAGGCAAATCTGGCTATATTTTAAATAGCCAATTTTTCTTATATAATTTATAATAAATAATAAATAATTTTTGGAAAATAATTTTGTGTACTAAAATGATTTAAAATAGACATTTAACATTTTAAAGATATAGGAGATCAGTTTTACGCAAATACATGTAATTATACATTAATGAGGCTAATATTGCAATTATATCTAATTTAGCTTTAAAAATACAAAAATGCAATTGTAAAAATGCACTAAAATATTTTAACCATGTTTTGGCATAAATATAGAAATTAAATGACTAAATCACTACAACAATAATTTGAGGGATAATTATTGGGGATTTTATGAATAAAAGGGAAGGAAATAAATCAGTTTAAATCGTTAAAATTATGGAAAAATTATAGAACCCTTGTGCATGCTTATATATGCTATTTTGAAGGTATTTATGCATATAAAAAATATAGAGAAAAATTGGGTATCAACAGTCAACAAGTTTGCTGTTATGATCCCCTCCTACTTGTCATGCACTGGCTTTTATGGCAAGCGTCCAAACATCAACTACAAGAATACAAAGTCATACATTGAAAAAGGTATTACTGACCCTCTTGACATCCAGTGGTTGGTCGGTGAGATACCCCAGCAAAAAGAGAGATCACTGTATGAAAAAGATGCTTTCCCTTCTATTTATTTAACAGATTTTATTTTACACTGAATGCTAAATCTTTTCTGCTAATTTCTTTTTGCAGTGACTATGGTGTATACATTGCGGCATTTTCTGAATATGTCAGAATTGGAGAGCTAGCAATTTCAAAGGAAGACCTTTCTGATATTGATCAACATCGTAGACGCTATAGAGCGCTTACTTTGGGATTATTTTAGGAAAAAACAAGAGATTTGTGCAATTAGTGAGAGTGAGGTGACAAGAAGATTAGCGAGAAGAAAAGGTGCACCAACTGTGAATGAGAGAACACAAGTCCGGAAGAAGAAGAAGAATTAGTTGCACTTTTCTGTAGTAAAATTGTAGTTAAATTGTTTAGTTGTAGCTGGTTTGTTGTAAAGTTGTAGACAAATTGTTAACTAGGAACAAGTCAGTTGAAACTTATTTGTAGCATATTTGTGTTACAATTGTTTTACCTTTTGTTTTGTAATTTTGTCCAGGAAACTACTACTTAGAATCGAAAACACTAGGGAGAGCCTTTTTTGGTTCAAAGTTGTTAGTACTTGATTCTACTACTTTTGTTTTGTGATGTTACCTTTTGTTTCATTATTTTTCGCATATAATTTCTTTACAACTTAACTACAATTTGTTAGGTGTCATTATGTATTAAGGAAGTGGGCTGGGAGATATTGATGTCCCTAGGGTTTGGATTTTCAAAAGTTCCTCATTTGATTAGTCTATCTAAGAGTGTTGCAACACCTACTGATCTTACAGTTGAGTTTGTGAAACTGGGAATGTCGTTCCCATTCTCTTACTTTTGTTGTGATGAATCCACCATTCACGACCCCAAAACCAACCCGGTCGTGATGGCGCCTATCATGGAACTAGGCCAGCCAACACAAACTCAAAACCAATCACTATTTTCCATTCTTAGGATAAAATCGAATCTATACAATAATAAACCTTTATATAGTGTTTAAAAATAAATATTAATGCGGAAAGAAAGCCCGACATCGTGGTAGCACTAGTCATGAGCATCTACTACAACTGTCTGACAACATCAAGAACAATATGGCCAGGAAAATCACAAGAATATACTAAGGGAGAATAAGGAGGGAGAAAAGCAGAGCTGCGATTGAGAACTATTCTTCCAAATCCATTTCGATTACCTAGAAAACCAAAATCAATGATTTACATAAGTCATAATACATCACACGGGGCTAGTCATGCTCGAGAACTGGCGAGCGAAGTGCAAATGCTCAAAACGACCGGTCGGGTTGTTACATCCTCCCCCACTTAAACATACATTCGTCCTCGAACGTGCCCAGAGTTGTTCCAAAAACCATCAAATCACTGCATACCTTACCATGCACATACCCGGGGGTGATCCCACGTCACCCTATCCCATATAGGTCTGATAACACAACATAACTGAAATTTCACAATCCAACCTAACCCATAAAACATAGAACCAAATTTCCACTTCTGAAATCATCTATAAGATCTGAATCTCACATCTATACTCGAAATAAGTCCGAACAAGCTGTAACAAACCATACCTGCAGCCTCAGATGCAATTACATGATATACCACATAACTCAAACTCTCGTAGCAATAACTTCTAATCACAACAGTTGCTTAGAACAACCGAATATCAATAATAAATCTCTTATCAAATAAATCCTCATATCCAACACTTCCGTATACTGCCAATGATGAGTGAAACACGTAAAAAGTCATAACCATTCCTTAGATCAACCATTCAAGAAGCTCCCTCTCCTTTGGCAAGGACCATAGTAATTTCTAAGTTGAATCAAGATATTATCCTTCCAACATGCTGAAATCAAATCTGATAATATTCATTCTAGATCCCAACGACCTCATCTCATTCAATACGGCTACTCTAGTGACATGACACACCGATACAATCTCAAGCCACAACCTGTGCACCCCCGTGCACCAATAAGAAACAGTCTGAATGTACTCAAATCATGAGAAGTGAATCAAATGGGAGAGCTGTACTGCAAGCTCACCAGTACCACCACATTACGATGCTAAGAATCCATCACACACCGTAGAACCAGAACACACGAATCTAACTCGAAGGAGCATACTTCAAGATAACTTCGCTACAATGTGCGACCCTATCCAAACACGGGTCCACATGAAACACCTCCAGTCACTATACTTAGAATCAACAACCACGCGCAATTTGATGTTTAGCACCCAAAAGTAAATCACCATAACCACGAAGAAGTAAGTAACAGAATGTCATACCAGTCCGAAAGAGCATATCCAATGCGCAATTAATCATGCGACACCCAAATACTCGTCTCACTCAAATTCTGCTATAAAGCCCAAATAGAACCGCACCATATGTGCATATCACCAACAAATCACAACTCCTTATAACACAGAAAAGTAACTCATAGATCACCTCAGAACACGAATAAGCTCAACAACAATCGAATGTCACATCTCTCAACAATATCAGTTCGGAGTCGACACATCCGACTCGATGCAAAACACACATCCATATTGTCCTACCAATGAACCCCAAATCAACTCTGACCATCCACAATGAAGGTTCACAATGACTGAATCATAGCACATACTATCATCTGACTAGCTTACCCACATCTTTACAGTCCACAACCACGAAATAACCTATTTATGGGAACTCCCAGTCTCCAAATCCATAAAGCACTTGACTTACCATATCTAATCCCAACTCCACCGCCCGAATATCTATCACATCCCTAATACTCGATCATCCCACGAGGGGTACTTCTAAAAAAATTTTCTGTGCCACAAAGCAAACCTTGAATATCAGTAGTTGATCAGACAAGATAGTGCCACAATACCAATAAAGTATCCATAACTCAAACACATCGCCCTTTCTGAAATGTATACCCTCATCAAGCCACACCAATCAGTGATCTCATTTATCTAGTTGTCTGAAGCTGTCCATGTTGCCTAAGAATTTATGACCTTCCTTTAAAAACTGAACCGTGACCTTACACATGCAATTCTCAACCCCACACAACATACCGCATATACCATACCATCCTATGATAAATATGAGAACTTCATAATCCACTCCGAGCTACAAGCAACTACGTACTCAAACCATCCAAGAACGTTTCCATTTAGTCCCATCTAGGAGAAAATCACCATACATCCCATGCTCCTCATGCCAGTAGAAAATATACATCTCTAACCGTGGTAGAAATCATCAAGAACTCTACGAATCCCCTTTGCACAAAATCGAACCATCAGGACTGACTCCTTCTAACTCAACCAAGATACACAAGCCATCAAAACCTAAGAGCATTGCCACAAAACACCTGTAGAAACCTACCGCTACATAAGCACCTAAGAACCGATCATATCCATCACCATGTCGATCCAACCTACTACCAAGTTGTCCTAATTCTCTGAGATCCTTCCGAATTTCCTTCAAATTGATACATTTCCTTGCTAGTACACCACTATCCATAAGTAAAACTTACCCTGTGAACTTTAGCATAAGACCATACCATTCTAAAGCTCATAAACCGTTGTATTCTTCTAAAGCACCCCCAAAAGTACAACAACCGAGATACCCGCTATGAAGAGACCCTCTACGAATCTAAATCCATTACCTTCACCTTCCTGATACTGGTATGTAGAATCCATAATGATGCAGAAATGCCACAAGTCTTGTCATCCTCCAATGTAAACCCTAGTTTCTAGCCAAATACACAACCTGAAAATCTCCAATTATTACATGTAAAATCTTGAACCCATTAGAACCATTCTCGAGAGTTATCAACTCTACTTAAACCTCCATTAGATTGACCAAACGGACCGGACGACCTGTGCTCCATTAGCACTCCAACACCATAGAAAGTAACCCCACCTTAATGCAACCAAATAAATTTCCTGCTCCATGTACATTACATCCATCACCGATAACAACTTAAGTCATTCCATAATTCTTGTACGCCCATAAAGCATCACACAACCCCTATCCAAAATTTCCTTTATTCAGGTCATCCTTGATCTCAACCTCTATAAGCCATAACTAATTTACTAGTATGCCCCAAACTGGAACCAACATAGCACATAACCATGCAATCAACTAATCAATAACAGATTCCCCTACTTGAATCAAAGCCATAGATCAAAACACACAATAACTCATAATACATATACTCTATTACTGCCATAATACCATAGTGAGATTAAACTCAATCCTTCATAAGCTCGTGCAACACAGACCATCTACTACTTCAAATCTTCTGCAAATCTCGCATTCACCCTCGTAACAGTCAAGCCCACTCTCTTAAGCGACCCAAATTCGAATTGCAACATGTATATTTCACTGGTAAAAGAGGTCTTCCAACAAACAACATAGGGACAACGCAACTTCAGAACACTCCGTAGAAGATAATCCACTTGCTTAGTCTCAAACTAGCATCTCTCTATACTCTTCCATAATCATAACTATTACCCGATCACTTACCCTTCCTGAGTTGGAACTCATATCACGACATGAAATTTACTCCATTTCCCGACTAGACAACATAAGAAAGATCCTTTATCATGCCCATAACTCGGGCTATACGTCAAATCACGATGGAAATCAAGCACCGAATAGTTCTTACTACCCCCAAGCAGACCCTTCTTGCTTCATTCCAATCATATGAACACATCTCGCAGTCACATCAGACTCATCACATGACTATCCAGTCATCACTTCCCTTAATAGGGACACCATCGAACATATAAATTCAGATGCATGTGCTCACACAATCAGCACCTTTGTGCTCAAGCTACAGGCAAAACCCGGCCTCAAGTCCTCCAGATTGACCCGATATCAACACACATATGTCACATCTCGCCCCTTGATACCGAGCGCTCATGCATGCAAACAAACGCGTGGAAGGAATTTCAAGAGTTACATTTCAAGCTGAATCAATGTCGCACGATAATAATTCAAGAATGTGAAGTTTTCCTAAAGGTTCTGCAGCCTCCCGAGGATAAGTACAAACGTCTCCGTATCGATCCGCTAGACTATACTAAGCCTGCTCATGACTCGTGAGACCTATGTAACCTAGGCTCTAATACCAACTTGTCACGACCCCAAAACCAACCCGGTCATGATAGTGCCTATCATAGAACTAGGCCAGCCGACACAAACCCAAAACCAATTAAGATTTTCCATTCTTAGGATAAAATCAAATCTATACAACAATAAACCTTTATATAGTGTTTAAAAACAAATATTAATGCGGAAAGAAAGCCCGACATCGGGGTGCCACTACTCATGAGAATCTACTACAACTGTCTGACAATATCAAGACCAATATGGCCGAGAAAATCACAAGAATACACTAAGGGATATTAAAGAGGGAGAAAAGTAGGGCTACGATCGCCAGACAACTACTCAGAAATACCTGAATCTGCACATAAGCTGCAGGGAGTAATGTGAGTACGTCAACTCAGTAAGTAATAAAAGAAAATAAAGTCTGAGCAGCAAGAAATCATGTAAACCACGTCATAGCACCACAGCGGGTACGGTATGTTCCCAAAACAAGATACCAATAAAATTATCTCGTTAAATTCCAATTTCAATAAAATCCTTTAGAAAAGGTCTTTCTAACCGTTTTAGTAGAGGTTTAATGTAGTTTATAGTGAAAGTGATGAAAATCATAATCAGCCTCTCGGGCAAAATAGAGTTCGTATATAGTTCCTCGGGCAAACAGAAATTCATAAACATCTCATAACTTAAAAATCACAGTGGAAGTAACAAAGCCAAAGCTCAGCCATAGTTGGTTTTGGTCGTTGAAGCTTCACCGTAGTGACAAAGCTTTCATAGTCCGAAGGCAGGCCAGCAAGAATCAGTGATTAAATTCCGAACACCTCGTGAGAACTCCAGTTTAAATGAAAGTTGTTTAAAATATTTGTTTAACATTTTTAATAGAGGCTTAGTATAAAGATGAGTGAAAGCAGTAATTTAATCAACATATTCAATAGAGACTCACGTTAAGGAGGAGTGAAAACAGTAATTTCATAAACAAGCCCCTCAGGAAAAGCATCACTGGTATATGTGTATATATATAGCCCCTCGGGAAAGCCTCTCAGTCACTTTTGTCTCAACTCTTAGCAATCAACACTCACACTCAGTACTCATTCTCAATAGGTACCATATAATAACCGTTGTGGCATGCAGTCCGATCCGTATATCGCTGTATCGTGCAGCCCGATCCATATATATAGTCGATTGCGTTCACTGGGGGTGTGCAGACTCTGGAGGGGCTCCTATAGCCCAAGCGCTATATCGCTGCGGTGTGCAGCCCGATCCAACATATCGTTGCGGCATGCAGCCTGATCCATATATCGCTGCAGCATGTAGCCCAATCCACACACACACACACACACACACACACACACACATATATATATATATATATATATATATAGCGTGCAGCCCGATCCATAAATATTTAATCCTCACAACCAAACCCTTGGCCTCTCTCAGTCATTAACCTCACAATCAGACCCTCGGTCTTTCTCTGTCATTAACCTCACAATAAGGCCTTCGACCTCTCTCAGCCATCAACCTCACAAGCCACTCGGACTATCAGTAAAATAGAGCATTCAGTTGAAAATATCATTTATAGTATCAAAATTGAGTAAATAAGGCTGAGTTAGGAAATCAATAAAACACAGCATGACTGAGTACAATTACTAAGTCAAAGTAGTGAGGAATAGTAGTTAAAAATCCCCATAAGGGTCCAAAACAGCTGGCACGAGGCCCAAATATGGCATTCCACCCCAAACATAACAATACTTTCCAAAACACAATGATATCAAATAGTTTTCAATCAAATACACGACTTAACAGTAGTACGGGATAGACCAAGTCACAATCCCCAACGGTGCAGGACCCCACGCTCATCATCTAGCGTGTGCGTCACCTCAAAGTAGCACAATGATGTGAAATCCGGGGTTTTATACCCTCAGAACAACATTTACAATCATTACTTACCTCAGTCCGGTCCAAACTCTAGCCCACGATACTTTTGCCCCTCGAATTTGCTTCTAATTGCTCCAAATCTAACCAAATTCAGATTCATACCATCAAATATGCTAATGGAACAAAGCTCTCTCAGAAATAACCAATTTACATCAAAAATCCTGAAATTGGCCAAACCCGACCCCGAGCCCACTTCTCCGATTCATATATATCAAATACATCAAAATCCGACCACAAATGACCCCTCAAATCCTCAAATCAAAGTGTCCAATTTCAAGCCCTAACTCCCCAATTTTAGGCTTTAAATCCTACTAATTTCATGTTTAAACAAGTAAGAATCAACATAGGATCGAGTTTTAGGTTCGATAATCTTACCTCAAAGAAGTTCTCTTGAATTCCCTCTTCAATCTCCTCCAAGAAGCTCCAAAACTGACTAAAAATGGTGAACTATGGCCAAAAATCGCGAAAATGGCTTTTTAAATATTTTGCCCAGCAATTTAAATTCCTTCACTGTGATCGTGGAAATAGCCTCACGATCGCGAAGCACAATTGATGACCGACTCTATTTCAATTTACGAGATCACAAAAACACACATGCGATCACGGATAACAAGATCACTAAACAATGCGAACGCGACTCTCACTACGCGATCGCATAGAGAAATTCCTAAACCTCACGACTGCTCCAAATCCTTCTTCGCAAACACAACCTCAGCCACGCGTTCGTAATGGCCAACTTGATAGACCTCGTGATCGCAGACCACAATTGGCGATCATATAAAACAACTTCCCAGCTGCCCTTAACAGACCTACATGATCACGACCCCACTTTTGTGATCACATATAAGGAAACCAGCAGAAGAAAAATGCAGCAGCAACAACCAAATATGCCAACATATCCCATATGCCAACATATCCCATATACCAAACACACTCTGATAACTACCCGAAACTCACCCGAGGCCATCGGGCCCCAACCAAATATGCTAACATATCCCATATCATCATTCAAACTTGTTCCAACCTTCAAAACACTCAAAACAACATCAAAACATCAAATTAACCACGGATTCAAGCCTAAGAACTCTAAAAACTTCCGAATTCCGAATTTGATCAAAAGGTCTACCAAACCTCGTCTGAATGACCTGAAATTTTGCTCACACGTCCCAAATGACAGAATGGACTTACTCCAATTTCCAAAATTCCATTCTGATCCCGATACCAAAATTTTCACTGTCGACCGGAAAATGCCAAATTTCCAATTTCACCAATTCAAGCCTAAATTTACCACGGACCTCCAAAATACATTCCGGACGCGTTCCCAAGTCCAAAATCACCTAACAGAGCTAACCAAATCATTAAAATCCAAATCCGAGATCGAATACTAAAAAGTCAAAACTCGGTCAAACCTTTCAAATTTAAAGCTTCAAACTGACAACTATTCTTCCAAATCCATTCGGATTACCCTGAAAACCAAAATCGATGATTTACATAAGTCATAATACATTGTCATTCTCGAGAACTGGTGAGCGAAGTGCAAATTCTCAAAACGAGTGGTCGGGTCGTTACACCACCCTAAGGTTGTTGGTTGAAGAAATGTAGTTAAACAAAACAACCACAAACCAATTGCATTAAGAGTTGAAAATATTTCATTATAGCAGACAGTCTTTATTCAATTTATCAACACAATTAAAACTCAACTATAATTCTCCAGAACACCTCAATACAATCTATCAAAAAATTGTAGCGACTTTATCCATTTTTGTTTCCTTTTGGGAGCACTCTTACAAGATCTTTTATTATGCCCTTCTAGTCCGCAGTTTTCACATGAAACCTTGTACTTCTTTGCTTTTACTTCATCATATGGTTTGTATATTTGTTTTTGAGGTCTCCCTGGCTATCTTTTCCTAGTAGGTGGCTTTACAACTTCTTCAGCTACATGTTGTGGCACATTCCATTTGCTTTCATCAGGCAACTGGTCTACTGGTATTTCATAAGTCTTCAAAAGACTCTCCCTCGTGTAATAAGGAGAACAATAGTTTTCATAAGACTCTCTCATGTGCCTCAAAGCCGCCAAAGCATGTGAACAAGGAAGTTCATGAAGTTGGAACTGTCCACAACTACATCTCTTGTTTTGAAGGTAAACAATAAATCGCTTCACACCATCTATCACTGTATGGATGTGTTCTATGGAAGCCCTCACCTAAAATTTAATTACAAACACACAATAAGTTGTCAGTAACATGTATAAAATAACTACAATTAAATAACAATTTATTTACAATTAATAGTACATATTTAGTTTGATGGAAACATTGATCTGATGTTACTGGATATAGCTTACTCTCATCTTCTGCGATAATGTCATGTTGTCCTCCAACTCTTTGTTGTATTTTTTCCCAAGGTATGTGAATGTACTCTTTGCTTTCAATAACTTTTTATTATTCCAACTTTCAAGAAGAGTCCTTATGTACTCTAATAGTTCTACTACGGGCAGCTCTCTTGCATTTTTTGTTACTGCATTCAATGACTCTGCAATATTTGATGCCATCATCCACGTTCTGTTCACCATAGCATGTACCTGAGACCATCTATGATAGCCAATATCGTATAGGTATGCTTTAACACGCGTGTCGATCTCTTCAATCTTTGACATTCTTTCATTAAATTCATCAATTGTGTATGATCGTGCCGGAGCAAAGTACAATTTGCTTAACTTTAGATAACCCTTCTTGAACTTTGACCTTACAATTGTCCAAATATGCCACATGCAAGCATAATGTGGTATTCCAGTATAAATAGTAGATGTTGCCTTCAAGATACTCTCATTCCGGTCCAAAACAACACATATATTTGATTTTTCACCATACAGATGTTTGAATTGCTCAAAAAACCAATTCCATGCTATGTTATTTTCTGAATCAACAATAGCATATGCCAGTGGTAATATTCTACCTATCACACAGGTGGCAAAAAGAAAATCAAGAAGGTGACAACTTTACAACAATATTTCTACAATGAATCTACAATACCTGCTGCATCCATTGTGCTACCTGTTAACATTATTCCCCTATATGCCGACTTCAAGATGATTCCATCAACTACTACAATTGGCCTACAATACTTCCCACCCTTGATGGATGTACTAAGCGCAACAAATGCACACAATAAACAGTCATCTTTAGTCTTCTTTAATTTAAGTACCATCCTCGGATAAGTCTTCTCTAGAATATACAAATAACATGGCAAGCGACTGTAGGAATCAACAGGATGACAACTCAAAAATTACAAAGACTTTTCCTTTGCTCTCCAAGCTTGCATGTATGTTAAGTTGACACCATGATCCGACAACATGTCAGTTTGTATGTCTTTAGGTGTGTATATGTAACGACCCAACTGGTCGTTTTGAGCAACTGCATCTGGTTTGGTAGTTTGAGGTCACGAGCAGCTTCATATTATGTGTATCGACTTACGTGCGCAGTTCGGACGTGAAAATATGAAAAATATAGTAATTTCTAGAGTTAAAATTTGGTTTTTAGTTGACTTTGGTCAATATTTTTGGTAAACGGATCCGGATCTGTGTACCGATGATCCCGAAAGGTCCAGGGTAAAATATAGGACTTGGGCGTATGCCTGGAATTGAATTCCAAGGTCCCCAGCCTTAGAAAACAATTTTTGAAGAAAATTGTTGTGTTGATTTTTAAAGGAAATAAAAAAATGAATTAATGTTTGAACTCGTTAGTATCGGGCCCGTATTTTGGTTCTGGAGCCCGGTACAAGTTTTTTATGATATTTAAGTCCTATTTGTAAAATTTGGTGAGAACCGGAATTTATTTGACGTGATTTGGACGTCCGGTTGAAAAGTTAGAAAATCATGAGTTTTGAGGTTAAGTTTATAGTTTTTGATATTATTTTGATGATTTGATCTCACAAAAAAGTTCGTATGATGTTTTTAGACTTGTGTGCATGTTTAGTTGGGAGCCCTGAGGGCTTGGGTGAGTTTCACATAGGTTTAGGCTATGCTGCGCTTGTTTTTGGATGCTTCATCGTCGTTTCTTCAAGCAAAAATAATACCACATTGAGCAAATGATATCCAAATTTTGTTTTGTTTGAACCATTAGATCCATATAAAAATTATGGAGACATAGGAAAAAGAATTATCAAATTTGGACATCTTATGAGGAAGTTATGCTCATTTTCATGTTGGGAAAAATGGATGGTTTCTGGTGTGTTCGCAAATGCGAACTTTTTTATCGCATTTGCGATGCCCAGTTCGCAAATGCGAGCTTTTTGTCGCAAATGCGACTTCTGCCAGACTTGATTTGTTTGCAATTTGCGAAGGTTCGCAATTGCAAACGCTGGGTCGTAAATGCGACATCTGAGACCTGTTAAGTGAGATTTTAGACGGGATTTTCACCCATTTTTCAACTTTCTCAAACCCTACACCTCCATATGCAATTTTTCAAGGTCCCAAACTTCTCCAAATCATTGGGTAAGTGTCTCTAATCAATTTTCAACTATATTTTGTGATTATATCTTAGATTTAACATCAAATTCATGAGAATCTAAAGGAAACATTTGGGAAAAATTGTGAAATCTTTCAAAAATGTAAAATGATGATTTGAATGACCAAATGGTATCAGAATTAGATAATTTTTATATGGGTGAACTCGTAGCGGAATAATTGTTCGATTTTGGTAAATTTTGTCGGGTTTCGAGGTGCGGGCCTAGGGAGTTGACTTTCGTTGACTTTTTGCAAATTGTATAAAAATCATAGTTTTGTCAATTGAAATTGTTTTCTCTTGCATTGTTTGATGTATTCAAGTTGTTTTTTGCTAGATTGAGCCGAGCGTTGATTAATCGGTAAAGGAAAAGCTAAATTGAGTATTGAATTTGATGGATTGAGGTACGTATCTTACCTAACCTTGTGGGGGGGGGACTTCCCCTTAGGATTTGAGTCTTCTATGCTATTTGTAGTCCGTGCACACGAGGTGACGAGTGTGTGCTCGGACTTATTTGTGAAAAATTTGCCTTTAGGTTTCTTAGGTCCTTATATTCATTATGTGGGAAGTATTTCCGTTATGATTGAGTTTCTTAATTGCTTAATTTATCTCTATATGCTCCATACGATGTTGTTAGCTTCCCTCTAACTCTTACTTGTTACTTGACCTTATTTGCCTTAATTGAAGCGATTGTTCTCCTTATCATTTTGTTATCTCTTAATTGTAAATTCCTCTATGACCCCGTGTATATATGCTATGTGTCCAAATTGTTGTAGTTGTCGTAGTTATCACGTGCATGTTACGACTTGTTGTTTTGTTAAGGTTAAAGGGCTTCTTGGGTTTTCCATGATTCTCGTGTTGTCATGTATTCATACTATTGGTGGTGGAATTCATGTTATTGGATTGTTTGATTGTTGTTGATTATCCTTTGTATTGCTGCTGTGTGTTTATTTTGGGACTACGGGATGGTATCCCGGGAAATCCCCCTGTATGTTTACTTTGGGATTACGGATCGGTATTCCGGGAGATCCCCCTGCATTGTTATATTGGAACTACGGGATTGCACCCAGTTGATTCCCCCAATACTCGGTATTTATATTTGGGACTACGGATCGGTATTCTGGGAGATCCCCGCGCAGTATGAGTTGGACTACGGGACGACACCCAGGAGATCCACTGGATATTTATATTTGGGGACTACAGGATGGTATCCTGGTAGATCCCCAGTTTCTATCTATGTGTGGAGTTATGTTCTTTTATGTGACTTTCTCTCCGTTGTATTTGTTGTTATCAATGCAAATGTTTTACTGTTTAGATTTACAATACCTCGCCATATTTATATATATATTTCAATACTTCCAAATTTCAATAATTGTTACATTTTTAACTCAATTAGTTTCTCAATTGAATTCCCTTAAACCGTTTGAGGTTGTATTTTACTTAAAAAGGAATTTCTACTAATTTAATTTATTAAATCCCATGTTAAAGGTAATAAATCATTTGATGTTGTATTTTTATTTGAAAATTGTATTTTCTTTATTCAAATGATTTCTAATAATAACTTCATCTTTTCTTGCTGAGTTCCTAATTGGTTTAGAAAATGTACTCTACTTTATGTTATGTAAATGAGATTCCTTGAACATCTTAATTGCAGTGGTTATGGACCCTATGTACTGAGTAACATGAGAACGTCGTTGTACAAAGTGAGATAGAAATATTTGAGCACGAGGTGCCAGGTATGCTAAACGTTTGCAAAGTGAGGTTATTATATGAGACACTGAGTTTGAGATGACTAGGATTGTGCATCACAAATGATATGATTTATTAAGTTGACATCGTGTACATGGCGAAATTAGAAGACTTTATTTCTCGCTATCAAGACATTTCGGAAGCATGCCGTGGGACCCCGAGGGCGGGAGGCCATGACCGAGTTCTCAGCCTCGGGGCTCGTCGAAGCCCGTCTCGGAGGAAAGAAGGAACGAAGCCAGGACAGAGGGGGAAGCCCCCTAGGCACATGGCTACGTCTGACAGGCTCAGCCTATCCGGAGCCTATGCTGAGACATCACGTCTAGCCATCCCATCCCCACATCTTTACATTTAATGAACTCTGTACCATACCGTGTTCCTTCGCATATATAAGGGGAACCCATACCATTTTGTAAGGGGCTGATGTTGCTCCATTTCTCCACAAGTGCAATAATCTCCCTCTCTCTCTCGTTTCTTCTAAGTTGTTTGCTCTCACTGGCCCGACGCCGTTTTAGCATTTATCATTCTTTTACTTGTTCTTCACTATATCGTTCAATATTGGTAGCATAGAGCCTTGTTCGATCATATCTCTACTTTTTACCCCATTCCTGACTGCCCTCGGTAGCCCAAGCTCGGCTCAAACCTTGGCCCCCGTCGACCGACTTTGCATCCGGGCAACAGGCCCCTTTGGTTTGATTACTTCCTCGTTTTAGCTCACTTTTCATCATTATACTTAGCATTCTTAGCATCAACTACTCTAAAAACTAGCTCAGGAATAGATCACATATTTTTAGAATCCCATTTACAAATTTAATTGTTGTTACCATTTCCACGGTAAACAGTTTAGCGCCCACCATGGGGCTAAAAATAATAGTGATTATTTTCTTGCTGGTTTCGTCACACAAACGCACATTATCTTTCACGCTTTTTCTTGCCAAAGATCTTTTGATTCTAGGATAACGCCCAACTAGGTAAGCAAAATCGAGAACGACTACCCCGAAAGTCATAGCGAAGATAGTATGGCTGCTCCAGAGGTTGGAGCGACACCACAGGACCCCAATAATGCATTTGGATCAATTCAAGCGGACACGGGGTTGCATGGCGCGCAACAGGTCAACAAAGCCTCGCGCACCAATGGTATCACATAGCGTGTTGACCAATAGGAAGCTCAAAAAACCTCGGGCCTGGTAGAACAGGAAGTTAGTCTTCATGTTATTTTTGAAATGTTGCAGGCGTGACAGTTGGCTATCGCTCGGCTGCGAAGTCGCCCGGAGACTCCAAACGGAGTAGCGCCGGAAAAGTTTCCTTACGTCGAGCTAGTACCCGAGAGATCAAGTAGCGACGGATCGGTAGCCGACCCCGCCGTAGTGAGGATGCTTGGGAATCTCTTCGAAAGGATCGAATCAGGTTCGTGGAAGCTCTTACAGCAACCGTCTCCCGTGGACAACCATCTGGGAACCTCCTCAGGTTTGGTATATCCAAGCAAACTACCGACAAAGAAGCTGATGCCAAACGGATGGAGGTATCATCCGTGCGCTGCGAATCGCTGCGAATGGAAGGAACGACTCGAGATGCAACCTACCTCGCAACAATAGGGAAATAGCCCGAGGACAGCACCCTCGAGGAACCTCTAATGGAACTAGATTCAACAAGGCACATCTGGCAGGGAAACCCCGCCCAGCCGAGTATGATTTCAGCGTTGCTATACCAAACATTGTGATCACCATAAGTGAAACTAGGAATGCCAGGCGGCTCGGACCTATTCGACCAAAACTCCTTCAAGAACTATGGCCTGGTGCAGGAATCGCAGGTCGTGTGCGGTCACCGGCTCAAAAGAGAGACAACCATACTATTCGATAGAGATCGCAACCAAGTATCATCGAGTGGTCAGGCTCGAGTCCAGCTCCAAAGGAGGAAGGAGATTGGGAAAAATGAGCTAACAAGCCACATCGTATTGCCACGATGGTAAAAGGGTGGTGACACCCTTTAAAGATCCATAAAGTGTAGAGTGAAAGTGCTCATCACCGGGAAAAGACGGGTCCAGCGAATATTCCCAAAAGACACCCTTGCATCCAAGGAAAGGGACGCCGAGACTTCGCCTCGGCCTCGTATTAACGCGTTGGTAACCCCCTCCCTCATTTAACCTATTTTAAGTAAAGCATCCGTTCATGAGTATAGGTGGTTCGATCAGCTATACCGACAGTGTCAGACCAAAGCCAATAGGGCAGTTCGGAGTAACAAACCAAATCACTCCCGCACCTCAAATCTTTGATGGATTCCAAACGCCGATCGCCACAACAATCAGGAAGGCTGCTCCCTTTATACAGCTTGCCTGAGCTCGATTTGGAACACCGAGCTCACAAAATGCGGACATGTTATTCAGATGACAACAGGCACACCGCCCGTAGGCGACTTCGGCCCCACTCCGCCAAAGGGATGAAACCCCATAACAAAGGTCGGACTAAAGTATTCGACAAGGAGCTGCACGCGACAAGAGGAAATCCCTTGCCATATGACCCATCACCGGCATCAACGCTTCCGCCCTCGAAGGTATCAAAGGGTAAGTAGAACCACATCTTCGGCCAAGCCTAGTTGAGCATAGCAAAAGGTTGTGTCGGGGCTCACGCCTCGAAATGTTGCCTATGCATCCCGCAGCAAGGAAGAACTACTCCGCTCCTTTGTTGTTTTCTTTTCTTTTACTAACCTATATGCAGGCAGGCAACCGAGGCATTCAGAAGTTCTAAACTCCACTCGAAGATCCGAGGCCTCTGCGGGACCCATCGAGCTCTCTTTCCTCGACTGGGTTTCCAACCTAAAGAAGGTCCCGCCAGCAAGATTATTAACTGAGCAGCGCACCCCCCAGAAAAGGACCCGACGAGATCGCAATCCTTTCTTCTATAGTCAGACGACGTGCAATGACCTCCTCTTAAGGACACCGTCCCCCCCCCCCCCAAAAAGGCCAATAAATGGTGGGCTAAGTTTCAAAACGGAATCATGTAAATGGATCATATGATCGAAGGAGCAGCGCCCATGCGAGCCGAGCTTAGAACAATGGGACAACATGTATTTGCTGCATATATTTATGCCAAGTAACAAATAATACCTTTTCAGCATTTCATACTTCGAAAAAGGCTATTTCAGCATATTCACGGTGAAGGCCTCTCCGCCAAATACGTCCCGAGATACTCGGAGACTTAAATAATTTAGTGCCCACACGACCCCAGGGTCGGAACTCCGGGCTCATCAAGCCCCTATAAGGAAACTCCGGGCTCATCAAGCCCCTAGAAGGTAACTTCGAGCTCATGAGAAGCGATCTTCAAGCTTAAACAAACTCGATAACTCGGAGACTGCCGTTGATCGCCATATGACTGGAAAACCCAAAACTGTAAGACCCCTAGCAGGTAGCCTCAGCATAACCAGATCTATTCTACATGACAAACAAACTGTAAGACCTCAATAGGCATGGCAAACTGTAAGACCTCAATAGGCATGGCAAACTACAAGACCTCAATAGGCATGGCAAAATCGTAAGACCTCAATAGGCATGACAAACTGTAAGACCTCAACAGGCATGAAAATCCCAAAGTTTAGGCTATATGTCGCATTTGTAAGAATCCCTAAAGGGTATACCCTCGACGTAGACGCCTAATCTCTCCCTTGGGATAAAAAATGTCAAGGGCCAAATGCATATGACTACGGTCAGAACGGTTGATACAACCAAAATAACGCGGCTTAGGGAAGCCCGACTATCACTAAAAATCGCAGGCCACTACTCTAAATATACTTTGAAAAGAACCGGTTAAAACAGGCTTCCCTCAACAGGCTAAAACGAGCTCCGACCATGTCAGCAACAAATTGCAAGAGCTTCTATCTACTCGACCTATGAGCTATGAACCTTATGAGGTGCTCGAAATATCACCGACAACGACTTGAAATCGAGGTTCCTCTAGAACTGACGATGGGTCAGGCAAAAATACACTATAAGACCTTAACGAGAGGAAATAAAGCCTACAAAAAAAGCCCATGGGCAAACACAGCGTAAGAGCCATTGTCGCCAGCTAAATAAGCCTACGGGCCTCATATTGAAAGGTTTCTACGACCAAACAGCGTAAGAGCCATTGTTGCCAGCTAAAAAATCTTGAAAACCTAAGGATTAAAATGAGCTCGAATCGTATCCCGATTCGGAGACCGGATCCAAAATAGTTAACTATGAAAGCCTCCTAGCCATATACTAAAAGGTCTCAACGACCAAACGGCACAAGTGCCACTATTGCCAGCCAGAAACTCAAGGGAATTTAAGGGTCAATTACAGCTCAAATCCCAGCGCGACTCGCAGACTGGACCCAGAAATTGCAATATGCCTAAGGGCACGACATAAGTGCGGCCCAAATATATAGTACCATTTACAGTGCCTTTTGTACAGCTAAAGAATGCAATGTTCGTACTCCTAAACTGCCACTTCTAAATTATACTAGCAGGGCTTGCCCGTGCATCGCAACGGGCCCAATGGGAGCAATTTTTTTTCAAACATCTAACATTATGAATATTTTAGAACTATACTACAAATAATAGTTGATGCTTGTCCGCATATCGGACTCCCAGGTAGCTGCCTCGGCAGGCTGACCTCTCCACTGAACACGAACTGAAGGGAACTTCTTCGATATCAACTGACAAACTTGCCGGTCTAGAATAGCTACCGGCTCCTCCTAATAGGTCAAGTCCTTGTCCAACTGGACAGTGCTGAAGTCCAACACGTGGTATGGATCGCTGTGATACTTTTGAAGCATGGACACATGAATCATTGGGTGCAGAACTGATAAACTCGACGACAATGCAAGTCTATAAGCCACCTCTCCCACTCGATCAAGAATCTCAAAAGGACCAATGAACCTAGGGCTTAGCTTGCCCTTCTTCCCAAATCTCATCACGCCCTTCATGGGCGACACCCGAATCAACACTCGCTCTCCGACCATAGATGTCACATCACGAACCTTGCGGTTGGTGTAACTCTTCTTCCTGGACTGAGCGGTACGAAGCCTATCCTGAATGATCTTCACCTTATCCAAGGCATCATGAACTAAATCCGTACCCAACAACCTAGCCTCTCCCAGCTCAAACCACCCAACCGGCGACCAACACCTCCTACCTATAATGCCTCATAGGGAGCCATTTGAATGCTCGACTAGTAGTTGTTGTTGAAGGCAAACTCTGCTAATGGCAAGAACTGATCCCAAGAACCTCCAAAATCAATAACACATGCTCGGAGCATATCCTCCAAAATTTGAATAGTACACTCGGACTGCCCGTCCATCCGAGGATGAAATGCTATGCTCAACTCGACCCGTGTACCCAACTCATGCTGTACTGCCCTCCAAAAATGCAAGGTGAACTGTGTACCTCGATCAGAAATGATAGACACGGGAACACCATAGAGACGGACGATCTCGCGGATGTTAATCTCTGCCAACCGCTCCGAAGAATAGGTAACTGCCACAGAAATGAAATGCACTGACTTAGTCAGCCTATCAACAATAACCCATACTGTATCGAACTTCCTCTAAGTTCGTGGAAGTCCAACAACGAAGTCCATAGTGATCCGCTCCCACTTCCACTCAGGAATCTCAATCTTCTGAAACATACCACCAGGTCTCTGATGCTTATACTTTACTTGCTGACAATTCGAACGCCGAGCTACATAGGCAACAATGTCCTTCTTCATCCTCCTCTACCAATAATGCTGCCGCAAATCCTGATACATCTTAGCGGTGCCCGGATGAATAGAATACCGGGAACTATAGGCCTCCTCTAGAATCAACTCACGAAATCCATCCATATTAGGCACACAAATACGACCCTGTATCCTCAGAACTCCATCATCTCCAACTATAACCTATTTGTCACCTCCGTGCCGCACTGTGTCTCTAAGGATAAGCAAATGAGGATCATCATACTGCCAATCTCGGATACGCTCAAATAATGAAGAACGAGCGACTATGCAAGCTAGCACATGGCTGGGCTCAGAAACATCCAGCCTCACAAACTAATTGGCTAAAGCCTAAACATCCAAAGCAAGCGGCCTCTCACCGACTGGAATATATGCAAGGCTGCCCATACTGGCTGACTTCCTACTCAAAGCATCGGCCACTACATTGGCCTTTTCCGGATGATACAAGATGGTGATATCATAGTCTTTCAACAGCTCCAACCACCTCATTTGCCTCAAATTTAGCTCCTTCTGCTTGAACAAGTATTGCAAACTCTTGTGGTCCGTGAACACCTCACATGACACACCATACAAATAATGCCTCCAAATATTTAGCGCATGAACAATGGCTGCTAACTCCAAATCATGAACTGGATAATTCTTCTCGTGGAACTTCAACTATCGCGAAGCATATGCAATAACCATGCCATTCTGCATCAATACCGCACCAAGCCCAATACGCGATGCATCACAATATACTGTATATGGCCCTGAACCTATGGGCAAACCAACACTGGCGTCGTAGTCAAAGCTATCTTGAGCTTCTGAAAGCTCGCCTCACACTCATTCGACCACCTGAATTGGGCACCCTTCTGGGTCAACCTGGTCATTGGGGCTGCAATAGATGAGAACCCCTCCACAAACTAACAGTAATAGCCCGCCAAACCCAAGAAACTCCGGATCTCTGTAGCTGATATGGGTCTAGGCCAGTCCTTGACTGCCGTAATCTTCTTAGGATCCACCTGAATACCCTCTACTGATACAATATGACCCAAGAATGCAACTGAACTCAACCAAAACTCACACTTCGAAAACTTAGCATACAACTGACTATCCCTTAGAGTCTGAAGAATAACTCGAAGATGCTGCTCGTGCTCCTTCCGGCTACGAGAATAAATCAAAATATCATTAATTAAGACAATCACGAAGGAATCCAAATAAGGCTTGAACACTCGGTTCATCAAATCCATGAAAGCTGCTAGGGCATTTATCAACCCGAATGACATCACTAAGAACTCATAATGCCAGTACTGAGTGCGAAAAGCTATCTTAGGGACATCAGATGCCCTAATCCTCAACTGATGGTAGCCGGATTTCAAATCAATCTTCAAAAATACCTTGGCACTCTGAAGCGGATCAAACAAATCATCAATCCTCGGCAATAAATACTTTTCTTGATGGTGACCTTGTTCAACTGTCGATAATCTATACACATCCTCATCCACCCATCCTTCTTTTTGATAAACAACACCGGTGCACCCCAAGGCGAGACGCTCGGTCTAATAAAGCCTTTATCTAGCAAGTCCTGCAACTGTTCTTTTAATTCTTTCAACTCTGACGGGGACATGCGATATGGCGGAATAGAAATGGGCTGAGTGCCTGGAGCCAAATCAATGCAAAAGTCAATGTCCTTGTTGGGTGGCATCCCCAGCAGGTCTGAAGGAAACACCTCTAGAAACTCACGAACAACAGTCACAGAATCCATAGAAGGAATCTCAACACTAGAATCACGAATATATGCCAAATAGGCCAAATATGCCTTATCGACCATATGCCGAACCTTCATATATGAGATAACCCTGCTGGTAGAATGACCAGGAGTCCCTCTCCACTCCAAATGAGGTAACCCCGGTAGTGCTAAGGTCACAGTCTTGGAATGATAATCCAATATAGCATGATAAAGGGATAACCAATCCATCCAAGAATGACATTGAAATCCACGGTATCGAGAAGTAGAGGATCTACATGGGTCTCAAGGCCCCCAATAACGATCACGCAAGCACGATAAACACGATCTACCATAATAAAATCACCAACCGGTGTAGACACATATACATGAGCACTCAAAGAATCACAAGGCATAACCAGATAAGGGAAAAAATAAGATGATACATAAGAATATGTGGACCCTGGATCAAATAGAACTGAGGCATATTTACGGCACACTGAAACCATACTTGTGATAACTACATTGGAGGCCTCAACCTTAGGTCTTCCTGGCATAGCATATCATCGGGGCTGGGCCCCACCACTCTAAACTGCATCCCTAGGATGACCTCCTACTGGCTGGCCTCTACCTCTAGCTGCCTGGCCTCCACCTCTAGCAGCCTGACCTCCACCTCTAACACCTCTACCCCTACCTCTAGCTGGCTGAGCGGGCAGTGGAACACCCGGTGCTAGAACCATATCACGAGAACCCTGGTGCTGAGAACTACTCGAGGCTCGAGGGCAAAACTTAGCAATGTGCCTTGTATCACTGCAAGTATAACAAGACTTCGGCTGCTGAGACTACTGACCTTGAATTGACCTTGACGGCCTGGATAACCATCCTAAAAACTTTGGAGTGGAGGTGTAATGATAGGAGCTGGTGGTTCACTATAGGGCAACTGATCAAAATACTACATATGAGAACCACGACCACCTGGAGCACCGTGAGAAACCTGAAGTGCTAACTGAAAGGGCCTAGAAGGATGGCCTCTACCAAAAGAATCTCTGCCTCCAGACGAGGCACCACTGAATCTGCCAGAATGACGAGGCCTCTTATCAGATCCCTGACCGCTCCCCTAAGCCAAAACCATCTGAACCCGCCTGGCCACATTGGCTGCATCCTGAAAAGAAATCTTGCTACCTGTCTCCTTAGCCATCTGTAGTATAATAGGCTGAGCGAGTCCCTCAATAAACCTTCTCACCCTCTCTCTCTCTCAGTGGGGAGTATCAAAAGAGCATGACGAGCCAAATCAATAAAACTCGTCTCGTATTGGGTGATAGTCATAGAACCCTACTGGAGATGCTCGAACTGCCTACAGTACTCCTCTCTATGAGTGTCTGGAAGAAACTTCTCAAGAAATAGCAGCGAGAACTGGTCCCAAGTGAGAGATGGTGATCCAACTGGTCTGGCCAAACAATAATCTCTCCACCATTTCCTGGCGAAACCTGACAGACAAAAAGCAGCAAAGTCAACCCCATTGGTCTCAACTATCCCCATGTTCTGAAGAACCTCATGACAACTGTCTAAGTAATCCTAGGGATCCTCTGAAGATGTACCACCATAAGTAGTAGTGAACAACTTGGTGAACCTGTCTAATCTCCACAAAGCATCGGCAGATATAGCTGCTCCATCACCGGTCTGAGCTACTACACATAATTGAACAACTCCAACTGGCTGAGTTGCTGGAGTTTGAAACTGGGGAGCCATCTGCTCCGGAGTGTGGGTAGCGGGAGTCTGTACTCCTTCCCCAACCTGAGAGATGGCTGGTGCTACAGGAAGCAAGCCTGCCCGGGTGACACTCTCTATAAGGCCCACTAGACGGACCAGAGCATCCTGGAGTACTGGGGTAGCAATGAACCCCTCTGGGACCTGAGCTGGGCCCACCGGAACTGCCTAGGCCGGAACCTCATCATCAAACTCTACCTGAGGCTCCGCCACTGGTTCTGCTGCTTTGGGCTTAGCTCTGCCCCTGCCTCGGCCCCTAGCACGGCCTCAGCCTTGTCCTCTACCCCTCATGGGAGCTGCTGCTAGGGGCTCGGGCTGCTGGTCAACGGATAAAGAAGCACGTGTTTTCTCCATCTACGAAAGAACAGAGTAGAAGTTCAATTAATATTGATAAACCAAACCACACGACAGAGAAGAATAGAAGTGAAACTGTTCCTAACTCTGTAGCCTCTGGGGAATATGTACAGATATCTACGTACCGATCTCTCAGACTCTACCAAGCTTGTCCGTAAATTGTGAGACCTAAGCAACCTAGAGCTCTGATACCAACTTGTCACAACCCGAATTTCCTACCCTCAGGGGTCGTGATGGCGCCTACTAGTGAAAGCTAGGCAAGCAAACTATTCCGATTAATTTACCCTTTTCATTTTTAACATCTTAACAAGTGCAAGTTAACATATAATAAACAACAGAAATGATAAAGCGGAACAACGGAATTTAACAATTAAGCTAATACCAATACGAATCCATAAACATAAACCACCCAGAACTGGTGTCACAATCTCACGGACTATCTAAGAAAAACTACAAATAGGGTTTGAACAAGAAAGTACATGTCTGTCTCTGAAATAGAAAAGAATAGAAAGAAACTAGATAGAAAGGGGACGCCAAGGCCTGCGGACGCCTGCAGGACTACCTCGGGTCTCCCGATGGACTGAAGATATCAACCCCTAGCTAAGATCCGTATGCTCCGGTACCAGGATCTACACAAAAGAGTGCAGAGTGTAGTATTAGTACAACCGACCCCATATACTAAGTAAGTGTCGAGCCTAACCTCAGCGAAGTAGTGACGAGGCTAGGACACAACAACAAATAACCTGCAGTTAAACAATATCTACCAGAATAACAGTAATAAAAGCAATTCAAAAGTAGCGGTGGAGGGGTAACATGCTATGAGGGAAATACCCACGTAAATAATCACAATAATAATAGAATAAGACAATTAAGATAATTGAACCGAAAGCAGCAGAAACTCATAACAAACAGGCAATAAGTGCACGACATCACCCTTCGTGCTTTTACTCTCAATGCTCACCAATGCAATCAAGTAATGGAAATGTGCATGGCATCACCCTTCGTGCTTTATCTCTCTTCCTCACCATATGCATCAATATCAATGAAAATGTACACAGCATCACCCTTCGTGCTTTATCACTCTTTTCTCACCATATGCATAAATATGAATGTGCATGGCATCACCCTTCGTGCTTTATCTCTCTTTCCTCACCCAAACAATAGCAACAATAGCATCCCGGCAAGGGAATCAACAACAAGAATAAACACATCCTGACAAGGGAATCAATAGTAAGAAATAAATACATCCCGACAAGGGATCACCTATAACCAAACTTGTACCAACAATTAACTTCACAAATGAACCTCAACTGGAGCCAATGCTCAACAACAAGATAATCATATGTCTTGCTCAACATGGATAATCAACAATTTAGGCAATTGTAGTACTTATTAAGAAAACACAATGATCACAATTTAAGGCTCACCGGCATGCTTGACACCAACGTATAGATACTCGTCACCACATGTGATGACCCAAAAGGTCATCACTTGTTTTTAAAATGAATTCTCCATTCCAAGGCCTTAAAAACCTTTTTTAACATTACCTCGATTTGCGTGTGCAATCTGAATGCGTAGCGGGAAAGCATATAAGTGAAAATCTGTGAAAAATTATAAATTTTGACTATAAAATAAATTAATTTGACTACGGTCAATGTTTTGGGTACGGACCCGGACCCGTGATTGGACGGTCCCGGAGGGTCCGTAGGAAAATATGGGACTTGAGCGTATGCCCGGAATTGAATTCCGAGGTCCCAAGCCTAAGAAATGAATTTTTGAAAGAAATTACTTTCTAAAATTGTTTATGAAGTTTGGAAATGAATTTTGATTAGAACATGCTGGTATCGGGCCCGTAATTTGGTTACGGTACCGGTACAAGTCTTATATATGATTTCAGATGATTCAGTGAAGTTTGGTAAGAAACGGAATCCGTTTGATGTGATTCGGACCTTAAATGCAAAATTTGATGTTTAAGAAGTTTTGATAAATTTCATTGATATTGAGGTTTAATTCGTCGATATTGTGGTTATTTTGGCAATTTGATCGAACGGATAAGTTTGTATGATGTTATTAAGTTAGTACGTATGTTTGGTTTTGAGCCCCGAGGGCTCGGGTATGTTTCAGATGTGTTTCGGAAGGTTCTTGGAACTCAAAAAGTTGCAGGTTTCTGCTGTTCAGTGCCCTGGGATTTTACTCTTCGCTTTATCGTGGTCCCTCTCACGAACGCGTAAGGCAAATTTCCGAGGTGCCAGATTTCTTCTTCGCGAACGCGAAGCTTGAGATGAGAACGCGAGGCTGAGGGGGAAATATCCTTCGCGAACACGTCCATGCACTCGCGAACGCGTAAGGTTAAGGCCTGGGGAGGGTCACCATTTTTTGCATCGCGAACGCGGCCACTGTCCCACGAACGTGTAGGCTTGAGAAGCCAAAGCTCCGCGAACGCGAGCCATCTTTCGCGAACGTGAAGGTCCATCAGACCTAACTCATCGCGAACGCAATGAGCTTATCGCGAACGCGATGACCATTTTCGCCCAGTTATTTTAAGTTTCAAAAATAGAATACCATACGAGATTTTCATTATTTTTCACAAACTTCATCTTCTCCACACCTCTTGGGCGATTTTTGAAGAAGAACTTCACCATAGCTTCATAGGTATGTAATCCTAAGCTCGTTTTTTTTCATTTTTATCAACACCCACTAGATTTCTAGGCCTAAAACATGTGATTAAGGGTAGAAAATTAAGGATTTGGGTAGAGTTAGGGCTTTTTGATTATTTGGGAATTTGACCTCGTTTTGGGGTCGGATTACAAAACAAATTATATATTTGGGCACGTGGGTGAATGGGTAATCGGGTTTTGGTTCGAACCTCAGGTTTTGACCATGTGGGCCCAGGGGCAATTTTTGACTTTTTGGGTAAAACTTTAGAAATTTTATTTTCATGCATTGGGGTTGATTCATTTAGCATTTATTGATGTAATTAAGTACTTGTGACTAGATATGAGCGAATTGGTGGTAGAATCAAGGGGTAAAGCTATAATTGAATCATGAATTGTGTTCGTGGCATCGAGGTAAGTGTTTGGTCTAACCTTAGCTTCAGGGATTAGGAGTTGTGTCCTATTTGCTATTTGCTTCTTGTTGAGTAGGACGTATAGGCATGGTGACGAGTATCTATACATTGGTGTCAAACATGCCCGTGGGTCTTATATTGTGATTGCCATGACTTCGTTGTATCTTTCATGCCTTGGTAATGGTTTCTATTTGTTGTATAAAGTTTGTGGAAAGAATTGTGACCTATGAACATTGAGGAGCGCTGGCTCAAATTGTATAACGAATTGTGAAAGTATAAGTGACAATTGAACTTTTAGAGCATTGGCCCGAGTTGTGAAGGTATAAGTGATAATTGAACCTCTAGAGCATTGGCTCGAGTTGTGAAGTGAATCGTGAAGTAAAAATGAGAAAGAGAAGATATCATTATGTTGTCACCCTTGCCGGGCTATTGTTGATTTAATGGTTATCTCCCTTGCCGGGATGTTGATGTTATTGATGTTGTTCCCTTGCCGGGATTTAATTGTTGACTTATTGCTCCTTTGCCGGGATTCTTATTGCAATTTCCTTTATTTCCTTGCCCTATTGTTTGTGACTATTGTTTGGGTGAGGAAGAGAGTTAAAGCACGAAGGGTGATGCCGTCCATTATTTGTTTTGTGAGGAAAGAGTGTAAAACATGAAGGGTGATGCCGTATCGCACGATGTACCATTCCGTGCCTATTATATTGATTTCATGGTGAAGAAAGAGTGTAATGCACGAAGGGTGATGCCATGCCACACAATGTACCATTCCATGCCTATTGTATTGATTCTTATGGTGAGGGAGAGAGTAAAAACACGAAGGGTGATGCCGTGTACTTGTCCTTGATTTCCCTGATTCTTGCTGATAATTGAGTTATGTTGTCCTTTACGTTTATTTACTGTTTTTTACTTTATTTTATTTCAAGATTATAGATTCTCTTACCCTATTTGCCTTGTGATTGTTTTTTGGGTGAGTAAGAGCGTAAAACACGAAGGGTGATGCCGTGTATTATTTTGGTGAGAGAGTGTTAAAGCACGAAGGGTGATGCTGTGCATTGTTTTGGTGAGAGAGAGTAAAAGCACGAAGGTTGATGCCATGCACTTCTCTTTGATTTACTAATTTTTATTGATAACTATGTTACGGTTTCTCTACACTAAATTGTTGGTTTCCCGTTGATACTTGTTGTACCCCGCAACATGATTTCCCCTTCCTATTTTCAATTGAACTATGGTGATCCTCATATTTATTTGTTTCTCTTCTGTTAGTACTTGATGTTTCCCCGAAGCATGTTTCTCCCTCCCATCTTTACTTGTTTATTTCCGTATTTCTTTTCCGCTGTATATATTTCAACTACATAGGTTTATTTGGTAGTCTGGTCCTAGCCTCGTCACTACTTCGCCAAGGTTAGGCTAGGCACTTACCAGCATATGGGGTCGGTTGTGCTAATACTATACTCTGCACTCTTTTGTGCAGACCCCAGTGTTGTAGACTTTGGACCGCGATGAGATTGCTGAATCTTGTTCATCAGGCGCCCGAGGTATTCCTGCAGGCGTTCGTAGGATTTGGCATCTCCTTTTATCTACTTTCCTATTTCTACATGTATTTCTAGAGATAATGTTGCATTTAATTCTTTTAGACCTTTATTTGTAGAATTCTTACACCGTCTGTGATGCTGTGACACCAGGTTTTGGCTGCTTTAGGTTTTAAGAGTTGTAATAGATGCAGATTTCAGATATTTAATTGTTATCTTCCGCTTAATTATTTAAAGTTATGATGTTTTCATGTTATCGTCTTATATTTGTTTTAAAGAAATAATTGAGTAATGAAATAAGTAGTTAAATGATTGGCTTGCCTAGCTCATATTAGTAGGTGTCATCACGACTCCCGAGGGTGGGAAATCCAGATCGTGACAAGTTGGTATCAGAGCTCTAGGTTACATGGGTCTCACAGTTCACAGACAAGCTTAGTAGAGTCTGAGGGATCAGTATGAAGACGTTTGTATTTATCCCCCAGAGGCTACAGAGTTAGGAAAAACTTCACATTCATTATTTCCTGTCATGCGTTTTGATCTCTCAATGCTAAATTGAAACCTCTACTCTTGTCCTTTCGCAAATGGCGAGGTCATGTACCGCTTCTTCAACCGAGCAGCAGCACAGACCGGTGATAGATCAGCTACGTTTTCGGAGGTTTTGTGGAGGTTGGATAAGTTTTACTAAGCTCTTCACTACTACTTTCAGCGGTTCATCTTCTAAGGATCCCAAGATTATCTAGGTCGCTATCATGAGGTTCTCAGGAACATGGGGGTCGTGGAGGCCAATGGGGTCGAATTTTGCTACTTTTCGCTTGTTTGGATCCGCCAAGACCTGTTGGAGGGACTATTGATTGGCTATACCAGTTAGGTCATCAGATTTGACTTGAGAACAGTTCACGCAGCTATTTCTGGAGAAGTTTCTACCAATCACTCAGAGAGAGGTCTATCGGAGGCAGTTTGAGCATCTCTAGCAGGGTTCTATGACTGTTACTCAGTACGAGATCAGATTCATCGACTTGGCTTGTCATGCTCCTATCATACTTTACACTGCGAGAGAGAGAGAGTGAGGAGGTTCATTGAGGGACTCATCCAGCCCGCTCAGTTAGCTAGAGGTAGAGGTAGAGGTATTAGAGGTGGAGGTAGAGATGCTAGAGGTGGAGGTAGATGTATTAGAGGTGGAGGTGTAGGTACTGTTCTGGTTTGTAGTAAAGAAGCTTTGGTTTTATTTTGCACCGTAACTGGTCATGCATAGTGATTCTTTGAATGCCCCTGTTTATGTGTCTACATTGGTGGGTGATTCTATTATGGTGGATCATGTCCATTATTCATGTATAGTGGTGATTGGGGGTCTTGAGACTTGTGTAGATTTGCTTCTTCTGGACATGGATGATTTTAATGTCATATTGGGGATGGACTGGTTATCACCTTACCATGCTATCTTGGACTGTCATGCCAAGATTGTGACCTTAGCCTTACTGGGTTTACCTCGTTTAGAGTGGAGAGGGACTCCTGTTCATTCTACCCGTAGTGTTATCCCTTATGTGAAGGCTCCGCGTATGGTAGAGAAGGGGTGTTTGGCCTATTTGGCATATGTTCGTGATTCTAAAGCTGAGGTTCCTTCTATTGATTCTGTGCCCGTTGTTCGTAAGTTCCTTGAGGTTTTTCCTTCAGACCTGCCGGGTATGCCACTCGACAAGGATATTGACTTTTGCATTGATTTGGCTTCGGGCACTCAGCCCATTTCTATTCCGCTGTATAGTATGGCCCTGCCAGAGTTGAAAGAGTTGAAGGAACAATTGCAAGACTTACTTGGGAAGGGTTTCCTTAGGCCAAGTGTTTTGCCTTGGGGTGCGCCAATGTTGTTTGTTAAGAAGAAGGATGAATCGATGAGAATGTGTATTGATTACCGGCAGTTGAACAAGGTTACAATCAAGAATAAGTATCCATTACCAAAGATTGATGATTTGTTTGATCAACTTTAGGGTGCAAAGTTATTTTTGAAGATTGACTTGAGATCTGGCTACCATCAGTTGAGGATTAGGGCATCAAATGTCCCTAAGACAGCTTTTCACACTCGGTACTGGCATTATGAGTTCTTGGTGATGTCATTCGGGTTGACAAATGCCCCAACAGCTTTTATGGATTTGATGAACCGAGTGTTCAGGCCTTATTTGGATTCGTTCGTGATAGTCTTCATTAATGATATTTTGATTTATTCCCGCAGCCGGGAGGAGCACGAGCATCATCTTAGAGTGGTTCTTCAAACCTTGAGGTATAGTCAGTTATATGCTAAGTTCTATAAGTGTGAGTTCTGGTTGAGTTCAGTTGCATTCCTAGGTCATGTTGTATCAGCGGAAGGTATTCAGGTTGATCCAAAGAAGATTGAAGCAGTCAAGAACTGTCCTAGACCAGTGTCAGCTATAGAGATTCGGAGTTTCTTGGGATTGGCAGGCTTCTATCGTCGGTTTGTGGAGGGGTTTTCATCTATCGCAACCCCGATGACTAGGTTGACCCAGAAAGGTGCATAGTTCAGATGGTCGGATGAGTGTGAGGCGAGCTTTCAGAAGCTCAAGACAGCTTTGACTACAACAGCGGTGTTGGTATTGCCCATAGGTTTAGGGCCTTATACAGTCTATTGTGATGCATCTCGTATTGGACTTGGTGCAGTGTTGATGTAGGATGGCATGGTCATTGCCTATGCTTCGCGGCAGTTGACGATTCATGAGAAGAACTATCCGGTTCATGATTTGGAGTTGGCAGCCATTGTTCATGCGTTGAAGATTTGGAGACTTTATTTGTATGGCGTGGCATGTGAGGGGTTCACGGATCACAAGAGTCTTCAGTATTTGTTCAAGCAAAAAAGAGTTGAATTTGAGGTAGAAGAGGTGGTTGGAGTTGTTGAAAGATTATGATATCACTATTTTATATCACCTGGGAAAGACCAATGTGGTGGCCGATGCTTTGAGTAGGAAGTCAGCCAGTATGGGCAGTCTTGCTTATATTCCGGTCAGTGAGAGACCGCTTGCTTTGGATGTTCAGGCTTTGGCCAATCAGTTCGTGAGATTGGATTTTTCTAAGCACAATTGTATGTTAGCTTGTACAGTCACTCGCTCTTCATTATTGGAGCGTATCCGAGATCGACAGTATGATGATCCCCATTTGTGTGTCCTCAGAGACACGGTACAATACAGAGGTGCCAAACAGGTTACCTTAGGTGATGATGGAGTTTTGAGATTGTAGGGCCGAGTCTGTGTGCCTAATGTGGATGGGCTTCGAGAGCTGATTTTAGAGGAGGCCCATAGTTCCCGGTACTCTATTCATCCGGGCACCACAAAGATGTATTAGGATTTGCGGCAGCATTATTGGTGGCGGAGAATGAAGAAGGATATCGTGGCACATGTGGCTCAGTGTTTGAATTGTCAGCAGGTTAAGTACGAGCATCAGAGGCCCGGTGGTTCATTTCAAAAGATTGAGATTCCTAAGTGGAAATGGGAGCGTATCACTATAGACTTTGTTGTTGGTCTCCCACGGACTCATAGGAAGTTCGATGCAGTTTGAGTTATTTATGATAGGCTGACCAAATCAGCGCATTTCATTCCTATGACAGTCTCCTATTCTTCCGAGACGTTAGCTGGGATCTATATTTAGGAGATTGTTCGCCTTCATGGTGTGCCCAAGTCTATCATTTCAGATCGAGGTACACAGTTTACCTCCTATTTTTGGAGAGCAGTTTAGTGAGAATTGGGCACACGAGTTGATTTGAGCATAGCATTTCACCCTCAGACGGACGGGCAGTCCGAGCGGACTATTAAGATTTTGGAGGATATGCTCCGAGCTTGTGTCATGGACTTTGGAGGCTCGTGGGATCAGTTTTGCCTTTAGCAGAGTTTACCTACAACAACAGCTACCGGTCGAGTATTCATATGGCTCTGTATGAGGCTTTATATGGTAGGCGGTGTCGGTCTCCAGCTGGATGGTTTGAGCCGGGAGAGACTCGATTATTGGGTACAGATCTGGTTCCGGATGCCTTAGACAAGGTTAGGATTATTCAGGATAGGCTTCGTACAGCTCAGTCCAGGCAAAAGAGTTATGCCGACCACAAGGTTCGTGATTTGGCATTAATGGTCGGTGAGCAGATATTGCTTCGAGTGTCACCTATGAAGGGCGTGATGAGATTTGGGAAGAAGGGAAAGCTTAGCCCTAGGTTCATTGGCCCGTTTGAGATCCTTGATTGAGTGGGAAAGGTGGATTATAGACTTGCATTGCCGCCGATCTTGTCAGTCGTGCATCTAGTGTTTCATATGTCCATGCTTCGGAAATATCACGGCGATCCATCCCACGTGTTAGATTTCAGCACTTGTCTTATGAGGAGGAGTTGGTAGCTATTCTAGACCGGGAGGTTCATCAGTTGAGTTCGAAGAGTTTTCCTTCTGTTTGTGTTCAGTGGAGAGGTCAGCCTCCTGAGGCATCAACTTGGGAGTCCGAGTCCGATATGAGCAGATGTTATCCCCATCTTTTCCCCGACTCAGGTACTTCCTTCTTCTGTCCGTTCGAGGACGAATGGTTGTTTTAGAGGTGGAGAACGTGATGACCCAAAAGGTCATCACTTGTTTTTAAAATGAATTCTGCATTCTGAGGCCTTAAAAACCTCTTTTAGCATCACCTCGATTTGCATGCGCAGTCCGGGCACGTAGCTGGGAAGCCTATATGTGGAAATTTGTGAAAAATAATAAATTTTGACTATAAAATAAATTAATTTGATTTCGGTCAACGTTTTGGGTAAACGGACCCAAACCCGTGATTGGACAGTCCTGGAGGGTCCATAGGAAAATATGGGACTTGGGCGTATGCCCGGAATCGAATTCCGAGGTCCCAAGCCCGAGAAATGAATTTTTGAAAGAAATGATTTTCTGAAATTATTTATGAAGTTTGGAAATGAATTTTTATTAGAAAATATTGGTATCGGGCCCATAATTTGGTTCCGATGCCCCGGTAAAGGTCTTATATATTATTTAAGATGATTTTGTGAAGTTTGGTAAGAAACGGAATCCGTTTGACGTGATTCGGACCTTAAATGCAAAATTTGATGTTTAAGAAGTTTTGATAAATTTCATTGATATTAAGGTTTAATTCATCGTTATTGAGGTTATTTTGGCGATTTGATCGTGCGCATAAGTTCATATGATGTTATTGAGCTAGTACGTATGTTTGGTTTTGAGCCCCGAGGGCTCGGGTGTGTTTCGGATGTTTTTAAGAAGGTTCTTGGAACTCAAAATGTTGCAGGTTTCTGCTATTCAGTGCCCAGGGATTTTACTCCGTTCCTACTTTATCTTTTTGAGAAAGAAGAGGTTACTAGACAAGCGAAAGAGATGCCGAAAGAGCAGATGCTTTTATTTGAAACAAAAGCATTAGCCGAGACATACCTCCCGCTCAAGAACACTATTGACAATGGGGTCCAGAAGGCCCTCAAAAAAGGCGATAGAGCAAGAAAGAAAGAAAGGATCAAAATAGCACGGGCCACACGCAAAAGAAAAGAGAGGATAGATAGAATTGTATTGAGGCCGCAGCAGCAAGAAAATAACAAGAGCACGTCTTCCCAAACAAGGCAGCCTTCAACAGGAGCTGCACTATAATGCCTCAGCTCTGGGAACAGGAAGGAACTGAGCGCCCCGGCGAATAAAGAAAACCTAGAATAAAAATGGAAGCATAAGCCTTCACATCCGAAACTGAAAAATCATCAGTTGGAGAATCGTTTTTACAGGGTAGGCATGGTGAAGGCAGAATGGAAATAGAAAACTACTAAATGACTTAATCTTGCCTTCTTCTTCCTTTATGGAGAGAGGGAAAGAGCCCATACTTGGAGCACGAATTCATACGTAAGATGCCCAGTTGGATCACTAATTCGTAGATGGACAACCTCTATAAAGGATCTCCCTTGAAAGGAGAATAAATACCATTGTAGCTAGGCTTTGTTCTCTTGAATAGGTAGGCTCAGTACGCTAAGGAAGCTTGGTCTGCTTAGGGCTCATAGGAGGTAGGACAGATAATAGAATTTTGCCGGCGAGATGAGTCTGGGAAAACCTGACGGGCTAGAGGGTGGGCTTTAGAACGGTTTACTGAGACTCCGTTATACTAAAATAGAAAGAAGTTGGTTCCTGGACAAGGTCCTATCCTAAGCTTAGAGCTGAGCTAGACCCCTACCCCTAACTTATTTCGGAATGATTTAGAGAGATGCGAATCAGGCTTTCAGAGTGGTGGCAAGCAGTGCAAGAAGATAAAGTCCAATCTGACCCTAAGCAGATTTTGACATCTTTCTCGCATCCGCTTTCAGGTTTGACATGACATTAGAACTCTCGTACTTAGTGACAAGTTCGAGCCTTAGAAGCATGCGAAGGAATAAGGTCTGGAATAAGTCTTGTATGAGTCCTTTAATCGAGCCCCTCTTCTTTAATAGGTGCTTTCAAGTAGCAGATTTTGATTATCTTTTTACGATTACAATTCTAGTATTAAATATCTCCGCCTCCCCATTCCTTTATCAAAGTCTAGTACTTATGGGCGCAAGTCAGCCTCTTTAAGTGGAAGCAATCATAGGGGGTTCGGGTCTGAGGTAAGCCTTCCTCTATCATTCGTAGGCAAAAAAGGGGTAAGCGAACCTGGCTGTCTTTGTTAATAAGCAAATGGGTAAGTAAGCGCAAATAGCACGAATCTCTTTCTGTATTAAAGCCTACTCCTGGTCGGACTCTTGTTGTAGTGTGAGCCTTGAAAGTACCCAAAGTTAGGCAATCAACATGAATTTCTTTAAATGGATCCCTCTTTCTTAATAACTCTTCTTAGGGAGTAGGATCTTTTCGCGTTCGCATGGTCCCTCTCGCGAACGCGTAAGGCAAATTTCCTAGGTGCCAGATTTCTTCTTCACGAACGCGAAGCTTGAGACGCGAACGCGAGGCTGAGGAGGGAATACCCTTCGCGAACGCGTCCATTCACTCACAAACGTGTAAGGTTAAGGCCTGGGGAGGGATCACCATTTTGTGCATAGCGAACGCGGCCACTGGCCCGCGAACGCGTAGGCTTAAGGAGCCAAAGCTCTAGGAATGCGAGCCATCTTCCGCGAACGCGAAGGTCTGTTAGACCAAACTCATCGCGAACGCGATGACCAATTTCGCCTAGTTATTATAAGTTTCAAAAACAGAATGCCATACGGGATTTTCATTATTTTTCACAAACTTCATCTTCTCCACACCTCTTGGGCGATTTGTGAAGAAGAACTTCACCATAGCTTCATAGGTATGTAATCTTAAGCTGATTTTTTCCATTTTTATGAACACCTACTAGATTTCTAGGCCTAAAACATGTGATTAAGGGTAGAAAATTAGAGATTTGAGTAGAGTTAGGGCCTTTTGATTACTTGGGAATTTGACCTCGTTTCGGGGTCAAATTTCAAAACAAATTATATATTTGGGCTCGTGGGTGAATGGGTAATCGAGTTTTGGTTCGAAACTCGAGGTTTGACCATGTGGGCCCAAGGGTGATTTTTGACTTTTTGGGTAAAACTTTAGAAAACTCATTTTCATGCATTGGGGTTGATTCATTTGGCATTTATTGATGTAAAAAAGTAACTTGTGACTAGATACGAGTGAATTGATAGTGGAATCAAGGGGTAAAGCTATAATTGAATCATGAATTGTGTTCGTGGCATCGAGGAAAGTATTTGGTCTAACCTTAGCTTGAGGTATTAGGAGTTGTGTCCTATTTGCTATTTCCTTCTTGTTGAGTACGACGTTATAGGCATGGTGACGAGTATCTATACGTTGGTGTCAAGCATGCCCGTGGGCCTTATATTATGATTTTCATGACTTTGTTGTATCTTTCATGCCTTGGTGATGGTTTCTATTTGTTGTATAAAGTTTGTGGAAAGAATTGTGACCTATGAACATTGAGGAGCATTGGCTCAAGTTGTATAACGAATTGTGAAAGTATAAGTGACAATTGAGAGCATTGACTCGAGTTGTGAAATGAGTTGTGAACGTATAAGTGATAATTGAACCTCTAGAGCATTGACTCGAGTTGTGAAGTGAATCGTAAAGTAAAAATGAGAAAGAGAAGAGATCATTATGTTGTCACCCTTGCCGGGCTATTGTTGATTTAATGGTTATCTCCTTTACCGGGAGGTTGATGTTATTGATGTTGTTCCCTTGCCGAGATTTAATTGTTGACTTGTTGCTCCCTTGCCGGGATTCTTATTGCAATTTCCTTTGTTTCCTTGACCTATTGTTTGCGAATAAATGTAAAGGACAACATAACTCAATTATAGTAAGAATCAAGGAAATCAAGGACAAGTGCACGGAATTGTTTCCTCACCACTCTTTCATGGTGAGGAAAGAGTGTAAAGCATGAAGGGTGATGATGTGCCACACGATGTACCATTCCATGCCTATTGTATTGATTCTTATGGTGAGGGCGAGAGTAAAAGCATGAAAGGTGATGCCGTGCATTTGTCCTTTGATTTCCCTGATTCTTACTGATAATTGAGTTATGTTGTCATTTACGTTTATTTATTGGTTTTCTGTTGTTACTTGATTTTATTTCGAGATTATAGATTCTCTTACCCTATTTGCCTTGTGATTTTTGTTTGGGTGAGGAAGAGCGTAAAGCACGAAAGGTGATGTCGTGTATTGTTTTGGTGAGAGAGAGTAAAAGCATGAAGGGTGATGCCGTGCACTTGTCTTTGATTTCCTAATTTTTATTAATAACCGTGTTATGGTTTCTCTATACTAAATTGCTGGTTTCCTGTTAATACTTTGTTGTACCCCGCAACATGATTTCCCCTTCCTATTTTCAATTGAACTGTGGTGTTCCTCATATTTATTTGTTGCTCTTCTGTTACTACTCGATGTTTCCCCGAAGCATGTTTCCCCCTCCAATCTTTACTTGTTTATTTCCATATTTCTTTTTCGCTCTATATATTTGAACTACACAGGTTTATTTGGTAGTCTGGTCCTAGTCTCGTCACTACTTCGCCGAGGTTAGGCTGGGCACTTACCAACACATGGGGTCGGTTGTGCTGATACTACACTCTACACTCTTTTGTGCAGACCCCAGTGTTATAGACTTTGGACCGCAGTGAGATTGCTGAATCTTGTTCATCAGGCGACCCAAGGTAGCCCTGCAGGCGTTCGTAGGCCTGTATGTACTTTCCTGTTTCTACATGTATTTCCAGAGACAGTGTTGTATTTAATTCTTTCAGACCTTTATTTCTAGAATTCTTAGACCGTCTATGACACTGTGATACCAGGTTTTGGGTGCTTTAGGTTTTAAGAGTTGTAATAGATGCAGATTTCAGATATTTAATTGTTATCTTCCTCTTAATTATTTAAAGTTCCACTGTTTTCATGTTATCGTCTTATATTTATTTTAAAGAAATAATTGAGTAATGAAATAAGTAGTTAAATGATTGGCTTGCCTAGCTTACATTAGTAGGCAGCACCACGACTCCCGAGGGTGAAAAATTTGGGTCGTGACACCACACCTATAAATCATACACTACACTAGCACATAGCAAATAAGGCACAATACCTATTCCCTCAAGCTAAGGTTAGACTAAACACTTACCTCAAACTTCCACGGCCAACTCAAGCCTCAAACACCGCTTTTCCTTTAGAATTCAGCTCCAAATCAATTGTATCTAACCAAAATTAATTTAAGAACATCAATAAATGCTAAAGAATTCATACCCAATGCTTAATTATAGGTTTTCTATCATTTTCCCCAAAAAGTCAAAAATCGACCCCAGGCCCGCTTGGTCAAAACTTGAGGTTCGGACCAAAACCCGATCACCCATTTACCCACGAGCCCGAATATTTAATTAGTTTCGAAATCCGACTCCAAAATGAGGTCTAAATTTCAATTATTCAAAAAGCCTAACTCTACCCAAATTCCCTATTTCTACCATAAAAACCCTAGATTTTTGGATGAAGATTGATGAAATGCAAAGGGAAATCGAAAGAAAAAGGTTTAGAATCATATACCAATACTTTGGGAAAGAACTTGCTTCTTGAAAATCGCCTCAATGTTCTCTAGTTTTGAAAATATGAAAATGTGGGCTAAATCCCGACTTTGCTACTGTTTTAAGTGCAGGGCGACAATGTTGATTGCGTTCGCGTGAGCACTGTCGTGTTTGCAAAGAGCTGCCAGTGGTGGACTTATGCGATCGCGGGAGAAGCTTCGCATTCGCGAAGGCTTAGCCCAGCCCTGCCTTTGCGTTCGGGATAGAGATCCGCGTTCGCGTAGTTCTCCCTAAGTTCCTGATGCTCCGCGTTCGCGTAGAGCAAGCCCCCCAATGCTCCGCGTTTGCGACCTGAGTCTCACGTTCGCGTAGGGTAAAATCCTCCCTAGCCCTGTTTCCCTTTCGCTATTGCGAGAATGGCTCCGCGACAGCAAAGCACAAATTGTCTGTGCACCTGAAGCAGCAAACCTGCAACTTTTCTAAGTGTAAAAACATTCCGTGGCCTATCCGAAACTCACCCGAGCCCTCGGGGCTCCAAGACAAACATGCACTCAACCCTAAAAACATCATATGAACTTACTCGTGTGATCAAATCGCCAAAATAACACCTAGAACTTCAAGTTTAACATTAAAATCAAAGAAAAATATCAATAACTCTTAAGTTCAAATTTTTACAACCGAGGGTCCGATTCACGGCATATGAAGTCCGTTTCTTACCAAATTTTGCAAACTCAACTTAAATACCATATAAGACCTGTACCGGGCTCCAGAACCAAAATACAGGCTCGATACCATCAAATTCAAATACATTTAAATTTTCAAAAACTCTTATAATTTTTGTTAAACAGTTTCTTCAAAAATTTATTTCTCGGGCTTGGGACCTCGAAATTCAATTCCGGGCATATGCCCAAGTCCCTTTTTTTTCTGCGGACCCTCAAGGACTGTAAAATCACAGATCCGGATCCGTTTACCCAAAATATTGACCAAAGTCAACTTATATTCAATTTTAAAGGCAAAATTAGCATTTTTATAAAATTTTCACATAAAAGCATTCTGAATATATGTCCGGACCACGTACGCAAATTGAGGTGAGATAAAAGGAGGTTTTTAAGGCCTCAGAACACAGAATTGACTTGTCAATCTAGCGTTGGCCTTCTGGGTCATCACATAAATACATGCCATGTACTAGCCAAAGACATGATAAAATTTCCTCTCATATTTCCCAAAGATGATATTTACACAAGGAAGGCTTGCAAGAAAACAAAATAAAGTAACCTAAAAACTTCTTTGGGACCACACCCTTAGTTGCTACCTCTTCAGCAATCACATCTTTGGGAGCCCCATCATCGGTGGCTTCATCCCCATCTCTTTCACCATAGGAGGCACTGGCTAAATCATCCTCATCAGTAAGTAGAGCGGCCGCCTCTTCTTCCAAAATCTTCTCTGCTTCAATTTCGGTCGAAAGGTCAAAGCTGCGGGCATGTATCTCATCGAGGGTCATCCTCCGGGATTGTCGTCTACATGGTCGAGGGCACTTGTTAATTTAACTTTTACCGTAGAAGAGATCTCTCTTGCCCGAGCATTAGCTGCCTCGGCATTGGCTCGATATGAAGCCATAATTGCCGCAACACAGATTCAGCCTTGGCCAAATCAGCAACAGATTTGACTTTAAGCTCCTTGATCTCGAGGCCCCGAGCTTGGCTCTCCTCCTTTGTGGTTCGAAGCTGGCGCTCAAGCAAAGTTAACTGCTCTCTTAAAGTTTCCTTCTCAAAGGCGAGATTGTCCACACCTTGCCTCAACTCTTGGGTCTCGTTTTCTTTCATCTTAAGCTCCTCCCGAAGCTGCGCCTCCAAGTCGGTCTTCTGCTGAAACTACGAAGTTAAAAATATCAGTCGCCAATATAAACCGGTGCATAGCAAACCCTCGAGAGTTGTGTTACCTTTTCAAAGTACTCGGCCCATCCTTGGCATGCCTGTGTCAACTCAACTTGGAGATTGTGGGTCTCCAACTCTTTTTATCATATAAGGCTTTGACGGCGTCCCTCTTCTCCAAAGTCTTCTTAAGCTTGGCCTCGCACCGAGAAAGCTCGTCTCGGGACTTGGAGAGTGCCGTATTATGGAGCACCGTAGCCTTCATAAAGAGGGAGGAAAGAACATTCAGAACAGCTAAAACAACGACGCATGCATAAAAAATAGAAAACTTACTTGTTCAAAAATGAAGAAAGCATCTGGGTCGGGGCCGTCTTCAGGCCCTGTGAGGCACTCTTGAAAGATGTCGTGCCCTTCATGGTTTACTTGCACTCCAGAAGATTTCATATTCACAACCTTCTAGATTTTCCCCTCGGAGAACTCGGGGCCAAGGGGAGAATCATCCACATTGATCACCCTGAGTGATCCGCTCGGGGCATTTTCTTTTATTTGGAGAGGCTCGGGGTTAGTACGTTCAGACTCGCCCTCGTAATGATCCCCTAAATGAGGCGCCTTCTATTTGGACAATGGTTCGAGGACTTTATTCGAACTCCCTTCGGAGATTTCTTCAGCTCTAGGGTGGGCCTCATCAACCGCCATCGACTCGATAGGCTTCGAAGCATCGACATTCTTTATCTTACGATTTATCTGCATGCAATCATTATCTTCTTCTTCCTCCTGGTCCCGAAGGCATTGGGCCATTTCGGGGGATAAGGCCGCTGCATCGGCCTTAGACTTTCGAGCCAAGCTTTTCTTTGGCTTCAGAGGATTCTCAAACGTCTCTCTTCTCCTCTTTATTTCTTTAGAAGGCTTCAGAACCTCCACTTCATCAGCCAGGGCCGGTCTCAATTCAATGGCGTCTCCAAGACCTACATGAAACCGAGGTAAGTATCGCATAAAGGAAGTGAAGGAAAACAAACGAGAGAACTCACCGTGGTTTTTGGCCTCCCATCGACCCTTGGACAAATCTTGCCAGTAATGCTCCGAGTAAGAGGAGGCGAGGGCTAGCTTTCAAACCCATCCCTAGAGGTCCGGGACCCCACCGGGAAACCAAGTAGCGGCTACGCCATCGTAAAGAGGTCAGATCAAAGAAAAATACAAAGTCGGGGAAAAGAAAAGAAAGTAGGGAATACTTACATTTCATGTTCCATTCCTTGGGGAACGACATCCAATCAGCAGGAATCAGATCAGAGGTCTTGACTCGGACAAACTTAGCATCCATCCACGATCTTTGTCCTCATAGATACTAAAAAACAGAGATTTTAAGGATCGGCATTGCAATTTTATCAAGCCCCCACGATAAAGTCGAGGACTGTACAGTTTGATCAGATGATCGAGGGTGAAGGCATCCCCTCAATTTGGTTCGAAAAGAATCTAATTAAGTAAATAATTTGCCAGAAGGAGGGGTAGATCTAGCCGAACGTCACTCGGTATCTTTGGCAAAAATTGAGGATAACCGGGTCTATGGGACCCTGAGTTGGAATTGCAGGGCCCAGCGTAATCGGGTAAGTAGATACGCTTAAGTACCCCGCCTTAAAAGTAGTAATATCCTCCTTGGAGGAAGGAATCACTATTTATTTATTTATTTATTTATTTATTTATTGTCCCATTTCAATCCTCCTCTACTTTCTCTAGCTCGGCCTTGGTCACCAAGCAAATATAACGAGACATGGGCTCACATCGACCTGGTGCGGAAACACGTTTTTCGATTTTGAAATCAGATGTTGTCTCACACAGCGGCGGGATGCATTCCTCGATACGAGTTGGCACTATCGATTTACCCTTAGTCGATCAATAAGATGAAGGAGCTTTTTCCTTTTGAGGAACAGATTTGGATGTTTTAGCCATCACTATGTGGTAGATCCGAAAAAATGAAAAGTGTTGTTAGAAAAGAGATGGAATAGCTCAAGGAAATTGAAAAAGTCTAAGCGAGACTTTGAAAGCAATATGGGAATAAAGTTTGTAAGGTTGTGGGATCTATCTATTTATAAAGCATGCTAGGGAAGCCAAAAGGCCGACCGTCAGCCGCCTCTAATTAATGGTTTTGGGAATTGTACAAAAAACGACTTTTCAGTTACCTCAAGCGCTTATGTCATGATATTGGCATCAGGACCGAGGCATCAGAAATTAATTTGTCGAAAATCATTAAGGACAACCTACAAGTCGAGTTAGGGAAAATACCCACTCAATTACTAAGCCCAAGGGCTACCCGAGCTCGATAGAATTCTCACTCGGGAACTACCTATGTGGCCTAAGGGCTAATTTCATTCTGAGTTCGAGCAAGTACTCACTCGATTACTAAGCCCAAGGGCTACACGACCTCGAGAGAATTCTCACTCGGGGACTCCTTGTGCAGCCTGAGGGCTAATTTCATTCCGAGTTCGAGCAAGTACTCACTCGATTACTAAGCCCAAGGGCTACCCGAGATCGAAAGAATTCTCACTCGGGGACTACTTGTGCAGCCTAAGGGTTAAATTTATTTTGAGTTCGAGCAAATACGCATTTGATATTAAGCCTAAGGGCTACCCGAGTTCGAGAAAATTCTCACTCGGATTAACAAAGAACCTTAAAAGGTGTTAGTTGATTAAAACCTAAGGGTTTATTATGTTTCGGGTCCAGTATTCAGACTAATCATTAGAGTTATACACTCGGATTTTTCATAAACGAAGGCAGAATGGAATTCCATACAAATCGAAGATAAAATGGAGAAATTCTTATATTGACAAAAGATGTTTAGAAAACTCACGAGGGGCCCTTACACAGAAACAAAGAAGCAAAAACAAAAAGCCAAGAATCTAATCTACTTTAGGGGGTATATCCTCAAGAGTGACATCTTCGGGAACCTCTTCCTCAGGGATTCCATCTCGATCTTCAGAGGAAATTGTGGCATGGTGAAAAACTTGGAGATTATGGGTCTTGTCAACATAACTACTGTGAAGCAACTTCTTGAGACATTGTACCGGTGTGGGATGCAAAAGTTAGTAGATGATAGTGCCACCTCATTCCACGAAAAGCAAAGGGAACGAAGTGCCACACCAGGTTGAAGTTAAGAGAGATGAGCAATAGTATAAAGTTCACATATCTTTTGATATGGGAAGAATTCGGTGCCCCTGTCTCGTTGTCTCGAGCTAACAACAACAACAACAACCTAGTATAATCCCCCTTAGTGGGGTAAAACTTTAAAAAAAGGGAGTCATGGCGTAACGGATAAAATTGCTGCCATATGACCTTGCGGTCACAGATTTGAACCATAAAGATAGGGGATTAGAGGAAGAAATAGAGAAGGGAAAGGGATAAAAGTTGATGAAGAAGGAATGATTATAGTTTGTCAGTCAAGTAACCCCTTATTAATAGAAGACAACGACGAAACCTACGACGCATTCAATGCTTTTGGGGAAATGGACCGAAAACGCATTCAATGCTTTTGGGGAAATGGACCGGCGGTACATTCAATGCTTCTGGGGAGATGAACCGACGAGACACTTCGATCTCTGAAAATGCCTACGTCACGAGCATGACGTCATTGCTAAGGGCTCGGAAAAATCGAGGCTCAAATCATTTCATTCTAAGAAACGCGGGGCTATCTGTATACAGTCAAAATCGAGGAGTATGATTTTGGAGTCTTTAATCGGTCTATAGGCTCGAGTCCGGGAGACTCGAGGTGTGGGGAAGATCCAGCTAAGGGACACCTAACTCGAGGAAGCTGATCAAAGGCCTGACACGGCCTGCATCGAGGACAACATAATCTTGAAGTCAATCAAGAAAGAGCGGGAATTTCTCAAGGACATGTGGATCTGGGCATTAATTATAGGATAAGGGTTGTACAAAATAGTATAAGTCCGTACTTGACTGTTATACACCTGTACCAATAGGATTCTTTACCTTTATGAGCAAGATACTATATTGGGATTTTCTCCTCCTATATAAATGGGACCCAAATTATTTTGTAAAGATCAGATCATTTTACAGCAATAGAACATTCTTATTCTTCACTTGTTTAACGTGCTCAACAATTAATCTTCAACTTTATTGCACTTACTTTATTGTTCATACTTTATTGGTCTTAGCTGACCTCGAGGTCTCTGGATAGACGAGCTCGAGGCCCCTACTGTTTCAACAACATTGATTTAGTTTATTATTGCTTCTTACATAAGCTCAACATTACTTGTTCAATCGCTAGTACTAAAATATATCATGTATTTTTAAAACTACAAGATTATCTTTAATTGTTATTCACATTTTTCGAGGTAACCATATATATACACATTAAGTTCGTATTTGTTGCGACAAAGAGTAATCAATGCATTGGTATTCTGACATAAATTTTTTGCCGATTGTCCTTTTAAAGTATCATTTAATAAATATTCTTTTTTAAATTTAATTTCTCTTGCAACTGATGCACGTTTTAGACCACGGTCTAAAGATTTTTTTGAGCAAACTAAAAATCTTATAAGAAAATGTTAGACCGAGGTCTAACATTTTGTAAGTTATTGGAACATTAGACACAATCTAATGGTTTATGAGCAAACTAAAAATTATATGAACAAATATTTAATAGTACATCATATCTTGAGCTTTTCCAAACTATGGCCTCATGAATAAGGTGGTATCTCGTTGAACACGTTCTCCCCTAATTTATTTCCTTTTTCTCTTCTATTTTTGAACGTTTGTGATTCCTTTTTCAAGATTGGGGAGTTTCCACAATAATTTCAGTTGGGCAATCTAATTTTAGGTTGTCTAGTTGAACTAAGAGATAATCCAAATACAAAGAGCTTTTGCATTGCATTAGGTAAGAGATGGATCGAGTTACTACACTACTAGGCATCACTATGTAAAGAAGGCTAAAAAGTTACAATTCGAACCACAGTCTGTTTGCATATCATTGGCCATTCATTATGGTTTTTCTTATTCTGTTAACTACGCAAGAAAAAGTAGAGACTTGAAGAACTTGAGTACAACGATGTTCTAGATTTTAGGTGAAAAATTGCAACCTTACAAATCTGATAGCCAACTTGGTGGACCGCTCATATACAACAAAAATAAAAGAAACAATTTATAGCATCACAAAAATCAAAATCATTCCAAATATGACAGGAGATACTTTGTACTCATGTCTCACATTTGTCATAGTCATTGAGCTAGTTGCTACAGAGGTGTATGTAGTCTACCCATAACTTTAGACACAAAATATAGATATATACAGATATATATATATATATATATATATATATATATATATATATATATATATATATATATATATATATATATATATATGTAAAATTTTATTAAAATTTTAATAAATGTTAGATCTTATCCCTACTTAAGTATAATGAATTTAATGTTAGTTTGAACCCATCAAATTTAAATTCTGGATCTGTCATAGGGAACAAAGCATGGGGGACGTCTAATCGTCTTGCCGTCGCTAGGCTGGCTAATCGTACGCAGCAAGCTCAAATACCCCTGGTTCTGGAAGGCACATGAGTTCGAATGCTATGTTGAATGTGCAACCGAGATTACATTACATAGGTACTTATGCAGGTGAGGTGTCGATCAGTCCTAGAAACGACGGCAACGGCGCGAGGAACGACGATTCCCCCCTTTCCATCGAGGTAGGGAGGACCTCCTACCCCACCATTCCGGCCTATTATTGATAGATAGGGGTGGCAAAACTAACTCAAACTCATTTGATCCGCCCAATCGGTCCAAGTTTTAATGGGTTTGGGATGGAATATTTGAAGATGGGATTGCTAGACCAAGTTAGCCCATCACAAATCATCAGCCCAAATGGACCCATGATAATGCTCAACCTTGACCCATGAAAATGCTCAATCTTAGAGTTCTATCTTAACCCATATTATAACTTATATCTTTAATCTCTTGTTCAGTAATTTGTTTCTCATTCTCAAGCACTTGGTAATTAGTAATTTTTTATTTTGTTTATCCAAGTTTTTATATATTTTTCTTTTAGGAAATACCTTTTTTTATTCTATTCACTAAAAAATTAAGACTAGTACATTAATTTAGATACATATATACTATTATAATAACTAGTGGTCCTAGTAGGAGACTCGTAAAGCCCTGATTTAGATCCGCAAAATTTTTAATAATGAATTTTATAATTTTAATTTTAAATTAGACAATATTAATATTTGTACGAAAAATAAAAAAGTACAAAAGATTTGTAAAAAAGAAAGAAAGATGTCTACTATTTAATAGTAAAAATATTTTTAAAACTTTAAATTAAACTGCTTAAATCGTCATATTAGTAAATGTGAGCACCTAATTTTTGCTCTGATATAAAATTACTCCTAAAATTGCAAAAAATAACTTTAAATTATTTTTGCTTCGTACGCATTCATGTTTGATGCATTTTTAAGTTGCATTTTAAATTCTAAAGAAAATACAAAAAATATTTTGAATCTTTACTTTTTAGATTTTAATTGCGTAATTAATTGCATTAATAAAACACTAAAATACAAAAAATACTTTAGGAATTTTACATGCATTTTAGTTAATTAATTTAATCAATTATTAGAAAATAGATAAGTAGATTTAAATTTACAAATTAGAGTTTACTTAGGAATTGATTTAGGATTTTTAATTAATTTGGCTAGAGTTTTAAATTAAAGAAGAAACAAAATAAAAAGGGTAGAATATTTGGTTCTTTAATTTGCGTTTAGGCCAACTCATTGTGAGGCCCAAGTCCACAATCAAAAATGCCTGCCCCAGTCCACCAGCCCACATGCTCTCCGGTCCAACAAGCTTTATAAAATGACGTAGTTTTCATCTAAACTACGTCGTTTCATCTTCCCTCATCCCCTTAAACTAGCTATCTCCCTAAAACCCTAGGGGGTCTAAGAGAAGACCCCCCCCCCCCAATTTGAAAACCCTAGTCAATGTCGCCTTCTCCCTCTTCTTCTCTTATCAACTTTCAAACACGCATTTTCTCATCCAACGATCACTCTTACTCTCATATTGCGCATCTACACACATCTCCCCTTCAAAAGCAAGTTGAAAACTATTCCCAAAAGTTGGATGCTGGATCTAAAAACAAACTTCAAGAGCCAAAAAAAAAGCGAACAGAAAAACAGATTAGAAAGGGAAAATTAAGAAGTCCTTGTTTCTGTCAAACTTCAATTCATCTACGTAGTTTTGGATTCTTGAGATAATCGAGCTGCTAGAAATCTCGAAGTTTCAAAAGCTTAAAACAAAGTTAGGAGGAGTTGCTCTGATGAAGGAGAAACGGGGAAGGAGAATGATATAAACAAAGAGGGAAGGAGTTTTTTTTTTTGTCACGACCCATTTTCCACAATAGGTCATGATGACGCCCAACACCGTTGTCAGGAAAACCACGCGGAAGTATTAGTAAATTCTTATTTTACTTACCAAAACAGTTACAACATTTTTTTTTCTTAATGTGCAATTAAAAGCTGGTGATAATATGAAACATTCATTAATAATTATACAATCAAAAAATAGTAGTCTACTAATGTGTGTGCCAAGACCTGGTGTCACAAGTTATGGCCAACTAGTAGAATATACAAAAGAATCACACTATCCTATTGTCCGAAACAGAATAGACAACAAAAATACATAAGAGATACTCCTTCAGTCTGCTAAACGGCATGGGAAGGGGAGCAGCTCACCGTAGAAGTCTCAAAATCCGCTCAGGGATGCGCACCAAACTGATAGCCAGAGACAACTGCCTCAGATCCTGTACAATTAAGTATATAAGTGTAGTATGAGTACATAAACAATATGTACCCAGTAAGTATCCCGTCTAATCTCGAAAAAGTAGAGACGAGAGGTCGACTTGATACTTACTAGGGTCAAATAATATGAGAAAGAATTTATAATAAGCATGGATAGCGCAATTAATTAACATTTTATGGCAAGGAAGAACAATTCTTTCTCCAGAAAATATCATGGGTATCCATTTACGTTTCAGGGCATATTTGAAGTTCAGTCCATAGAAAATACTAAATAAAACATGCGCAAGTAACACCGAGGGACGTACGGCCTGATCCAACATAAAAGTAAATTATGCACTGCCGAGGGTCGAACGACTCAAACCATAGATGCATCTATTACCCCGCTCGCGAATCACACGTACGACGCGGTCAAATATAATAACTTATCAACAAGTAGACAATAATGTATATCTTATGAGTAGTTATACGCTGGAATATTCAAATTCTCTTTTAAAAGACCAAGCAGATAAAGTTCCTCTTACTAGTCTCATTTAACTTAATTAACATAATTTATACGAATCCGAATTTATCATCAAGTTACAAGAATATCACATAGAGCATGCTTTTGGGTCCTAGACTACCTAGACTTAACATAATAGTAGCTACGCACGGACTCTCGTTACCTAGTGCGTACGTAGCCCCCGCATATAATGGCAATTAATGCAATTATTACACCTATGAGGACAATTCCCTCTCACAAGGTTAGAAAGGAGACTCACCTCGCTCCAAAGTGCACTTTCAATACCAAGAACGAGCCCAAGCCCTCAATTCGGAGCCGAACTATCCCAAACTAGTTAAATGAGGTAGGAACTAGTCAATATAAACTCATAAGATCGAATTCTAGCTATATAAGCAATTTTCCAACCTTTAACACAAGTTTCCTAAAATCCGACCTCGGGCCCACGTGCCCGGATTCTAAAATTTTTCGAAGGAAGTTGTTCTCTATAACCTAAGGATCAATAATATATGATTTCTAATCCATTTCATAACAAATTTTGTAGTTAAATCTAACTTTTGTTAAAACCCTAGGTTTTGCCCTAACCCCTTGATTTTACCTAAATACTAGTGTTTAATCTACCTAAGACACAAGTATTAAACTAGAAATAGGTGGAACACACTTACCTCAAGATGCTACGTGAAGGTCTTCTCTCTAAAGCTCTAAAATCGCCCAATGGAGGAGTGGAATATGGCAAAAATGGACTTAGAACCCGTAATAAATAAACTCACTGCCTCAGCGATTTTTGCATCTGCGGTCAGAGGACCGCATCTGCGAGAAAAGCGGAAGGGGCCAAAAAGGGCTGGGACCGCTTCTGCGGAACCGCTTATGCAATATATGGACCGCATCTACAGTCTCGCACCTGCGGTCCACCAACTGTAGGTGCGGTTATGACAGAAGCAGCAGCTTCAGCACTTCTCAAAAATTTCAACTTCACTAGAGCCTCGTCCGATTGACGCTCAGGGCTCCCGGGCCCCGCCTGAACATACCGACAAGTCCAAAATCATGAGACGGACCTACTCGAACCTTCGGAACACCCGAAACAAAGCTAAATCTAATAATCATCCCCTAAAACCAAATGAATCAAACTTATGAACTTCAAGTTCTTAATTTTCCTCTAACGTACCAAAACACTCTTAAACTACTCGGATCGACACCAAATTTTATGGGCAAGTCTTAAATATTATTTTGGACCTGTACCGGGCTTCATAACCAACATACGAGCCCAATACTCATGGGATCAATCATTAATTAGCTTCTTTAAATCCTTAAAACTTCAGATTAACAATTTCTAATAAAAATTCATTACTCGGGCTAGGAACCTCGGAATTCGATTCCGGGTGTACGTCCAAGTCCCATATTTTCCTACGGACCCTCGGAACTATCAAATCACGAATCCAGATCCGTTTGCTCAAAATATTGACCAAAGTCAAACTTAGATTTTTAAGACAATACTTAAGGAATCAAATGGGCATATTTCACTCCAAACTCTTCCAAATTCCGAACCAACCGTCCCCGCAAGTCATAAGTTAGCTAAAGCAAGCGCGGGAAGTTTTATTTAAGGGAACAGAGTTTTAAATGGAAAAACGATCGGGCGGATCGTTACATTTTTATTTCCACATGACATTTTAAATTGGGGAAAAAGACTTTTTGAATTTATAAAATCTGAAAATTGTATTCATTAGTAATGGATGGTAAAAACGAGCCATTTTGGTCACGACAGGGGAATTAATGCAACCAACTTTAAACCGAGGATATAATTATTCTATTACGTATAGTAGAAGGATGATTTTAGTGCTTTTCCTATATTTAATTATCTTCACATTAACCTTCAATCTATCGCAAATCTCCTCTTTTAGATGAAATTGAAGCTGACTGTATTTTATACATAGGCAGAATTTGAAAATATAAGAGGGGGGTGAATTGTCTATTTTTCTTTTTATAGCTAAGTAGTTGATTTGTTTACCAAATAGTCGATTGAAAGCAGAGGCGAGATAAAAAATTAAAGACATGATGTAAAGTGCAGAACTTAAATGACACCCAAAAATTTTATGTTGGTTTGGATTCAATGTGAATCCTACTCCAGTTGGGTTGCAAGGATGTTCTCTCTTCAAAGATTCTTGAAATATGTCGGCCTTACTTGAACTTAAGCATACTATCTTGAAGGTTTGATGTCCCTTCTTGAAATAGTGCCTCAACAGATATTTGATTTGATATGATCTTTTCTCACTAGTTGTTAAGCAAAAGGATAAATTTGTGAGACCTTCTCTGATACCAATTAAAAGTACAAAATGGGGAATGAATTGTCAATTTTTTTATAGATAAGTAGTTGACTAGTTTACCAAGTAGTCGACTGAAAGTAGAGGCAAGATAAAATTAAAGGCAGAATGTAAAGTGGAGAAATTAAATGACACCCAAAATGTTTATACTGGTTTGGATTCAATGTGAATCATACTCCGTCCCCTTGGGTTGCAAGGGTGTTCTCTCTTCAAATATCCTTGAATAACTTCGTACAAATATGTTGATGTTATCTCGAACACCAACTCTATTTTGGTTCTAAGTACACTCGTAGTAATCGTGATACAATGCCTCACCAATAATTTTCTCTTTTTCTTCTCTCTACTAGTTATATAGATTACAATGCATGTTTAGACTATAACAAAGAGCACGAAGTTGGTTTGATCAAAGTATGCCTTCTCTTCCTTGATGATAGGCAAATATATATATTTATACACACACACACACACACTTGAACTTTGCTTTGCTTTGATTGTGTCATGACCCAAAACCCAACCTGTCATGATGGCACCTATCGTGGTACTTGGCAAGTCGACATTTACGAATAACTCCAACTCTTTTAATAGAAGTGGATTTTTAAAGCAGTTTAACTAGCAACTTCGCATAAATAAGATAGAAAGATCCAAATACAATGTGGAAAACTCCCAAATCGGGGTGTCACAAAGTACATAAGCATCTAAATGTCAGAAGTTTGGATCACATTGTCTAAGATAGTTCGAAGGAAAGATAGGGAAGCAGAAACAAGGACTGCGAACGCCGCACAGCTACCTCGAAGTCTCCAAAGATCAACTGTGCAAAGTATCAACACCCACCGAGTTCGAAAACACCTAGATCTGCACACGAAGTGCATGGTGTAGTGTGAATACAACCAACTTAGCAAGTAACAATACTAAATAAAGAACTGAAAGTAGTGACGAGCTCTGCAATTGTAGTTCTATTTCAGTAATTTCAACATAGGAGAATAGGCATGCTTTTAAGTTCAACAATTTAGGCTAAATCAGTTAACTCATATCAAATTCAAGTAAAACAGAATATAACATCTTTCAGAAAACTTCCCGACAGTGATATATGGCAGCTAAGTGCAACAATAATGAAATCAAGAGCATTCTCTCAGAGCAACAGTCACTAAATCTTTCTCAATAGCTCAGCACTCGACACCTAACACTCGACACTCAACACTCGTACTCAATAGGTACCTGTGCTCACTGGGGGTGTGTACAGACTCCGAAGGGGCCCCTTCAACCCAAATTCTATATCGCTGCAGTGTGCAGCCCGATCCCATATATATACATATATATAGCCATAAGACTCGTTATGGCGTGCAATCCGATCCACACATATACAGCCCTAAGGCTCGTTGTGGCATGCAACCCGATCCACATATATATACATATCGCTCACATCTCGGCACATAGGCCCTAACTTGGTAACCAACCTCTCTAGTCTCTCGGGCTCTCAAAAATCATAAAATCATCCCAAACATAAATGATATAATGTATTAACAAGAAACAAGAAGAGACTGAGATATGATACGCAAGTAAAACTATGACTGAGTACAGGATAATAATTATCAAATAATTTAACAAGTACATGACCTCTGCGGGTCCCAATAGTACCAACACATAGCCTAAACATGATTTCTAACATGATTTGCAATCAAATTTCAATAACACATGGATAAGATATAGCTAACAACAAGTTATTCAACTTCACAGTTTCCATAGAATGGACCAAGTCACAATTCCTACAGTGTACGCCCACACGCCCATCAACTAGCATGTGCGTCACCTCCAAACCAATCACATAACACAAAATCCGAGGTTTCATATCCTCAGAACAAGATTTAGAACTATTACTTACCTCAATCTGTGCCAATCTCTACTCAACAACACCTTTTCCTTGCGAATTGGTCTCCAAATGCCTCGAATCTAACCATAAACAATACGATACAATTAACACGGGCTAAAGGAATCAATTCCATAAGAAAATACAAGATTATAAATCAAAAATCCAAAATCGGCTCAAAGTCGTCCCCCAGGCCCACGTCTCGAAATCCAACAAAAGTCATAAAATCTGAAAGCCCATTCAATCACGAGTTTAACCATACTAACTTCATCAAAAACGACGCCAAATCGCTACTCAAATCCTGAAAATCAACTCTCCAAATCCCTAGCCTCAAACCCCCAAATTAAACCTAAAAAACACACAAACTAGGTGAGAAAATCAATGAAGAAAAAATATTATTGATAAAAAAAGAGCACAAGGGACTTACCTCAAGAATCTCATCAAACACCCTCTCAAAAATTGCCTTAGACCGAGCTTGGAATGTCCCAAATGAAGAAAAATCACGAACCTTTGCTTTTATACATTCTGCCCAGTCATTCCGCTTCTACGTACATTTAGCTGCTTCTATGGCGCCGCTTCTGCGGTCCCTCATCCACTTCTACGGTCCTCACCTATGCGACCAACCACTTCTGATGTCAAAATCTCGCTTCTGCGGGTGCGCATCTGTGCAAACCTTCCGCTTCTACGAACCAGTGGCTCCCAAGCCAATTCTGCTTCTGCGATTCTCTTTGCGCAGGCGCGAGTCCGCACTTGTGGAATTCTTTTTGCATCTGCGCACCACAGTCCAGTAGCCCAATCTTCACTTATATACCTCCTAGCTCGCATCTACGGTGCCCATTGCGGAGGTGCGATTACACCAGTAGCTGCAAATCTCAGCAATTCTTTGAGTTCGAAACTTGATCCGATAACCATTCGAAATCAACCCGAGGCCCCCGGGACCTCAACCAAACATACTATCAAGTCCCAAAACATCATACGAACTTAGTCGAACCCTCAAATCACCTCAAACAACATCAAAAACACGAATCACACATAGATCCAAGCCTAATGAACTTTGAAACTTCCAATTTCTACAACCGGCGTTGAAACCTATCAAATCACGTCTGATTGACCCCATACTTTGCACACAAGTCACAAATGACACCACGAACCTACTCCAACTTCCGAAATTCCAATCTGACCCTAATATCAAAAACTCCACTTCCGGTCAAACTTCCCAAAAATTCAACTTTTGCCATTTCAAGTCTAATTCCACTACGGACCTCCAAATCACAATTCGTACATGCTCCTAAGTCCAAATTCATCCAACGGAGCTAACAGAACCATCAAAACTCCATTCTGGAGTCGTTTACACATAAGTCAATATCTGATCAACTATTCCAACTTAAGCTTTTCATTATGAGACTAAGTGTCTCAATTCATTCTGAAATCTATTCAGACCCAAATCGACTAACTCGGCAAGTCATATAATAGCTATAAATTACATAAGGAGCAAAATAGGGGAACAAGGTTGCAACTCCCCAAACGACCGGCCGGGTCGTTATAGATTATGGAAGATCTTTGAGAGATTTGCAGTCCCAAGGGAATTGATCCTTGGAGTTGAATCAGTTTTGATTCATTCCAAAAATAAGTGTGTAGCTCCTTGATTTTTGATCTTGATCGTCAGTGTTTCCATATGAGAGCGAATCTCCTTAAGAGAATTGTCCCAATATTGGTCCTTTGTTTTAGAAGATTGATATCTTTCCTTTGCGATGCATATCTTCAGTAGTCTGGGCAGGCAGAATATTAGCAGCCTAGAGCTCCTCTAATCATGTTCCTTCCTTTCTTATTCTCCATCATCTAGGTTGTCAAATCTTTACATATCTTTTTCTTTCCTAGAGCTCCTCTAATCTTGGACCTTCCTTTCTTATTCTCCATTGTCATATCTTTGCATATCTTTTTCTCTCTTTGCTTTTACTCCTTCCTTTTTTGTCTTCTTTCGTACATTATTGACAGTCTCGATCTCATCCTCCTTTGCTTCGGGAATGATCCTACAAATAAAAAATTTTTATTTTTCATCATTGAAATCTAGATCTAACCATCTCCCCCTTTTTATGATAATAAAATAACATATAAAAGCAGTTTACCTCCCTGTTTAGTTGACTCTTTTCCTGCTGTAGTCGACTCCCCCTCAACAGGGTAGCCATAAAGATGTGTGAACTCATAGTGCTTGATACATGTGGCAATCGACTCCCCCTCAACAGTGCAACCATAAAAATGTGTGTACTCACAGTACTGGATACATGTTATACTTATTTCTCCCACTTTGGCATCAACAAAAAGCATTATACCGGAAATAATATATTAACCAAAAATAAGCAAGAGTGATTGTCCTAACAAAAATAAACAAGAGTGCGAAGATAGTCATGCTCGTGTAGTGATTGCCCTACCAAGACTGGAAAATCATTCCAAAACAAAACAAACAAAAATATTGTCTTAAACATCCACCCATTCACAAATTAATGACGCAAAATATAAGTGAGAGTATTGCAGATAGCCTCCTTCAGATGATTAAAGCTAGCATTCATTGTAACATCAGACCATGTCTCCTTTTGATATGTCATGAATATCCCCAATGGTTGATTGGGTAGAGACAAGAAGATCCTTGATAATGGCCAGCTTGTTGTCGATAACACTTAACTTCTCCACAAGTTTAGAATCACACACACTGGGATGGGAACCAGACACTATGGCTTTGAATTCAGTCTGAATAGCCTTAACCTTTCCTTCTTGCTTCTTTACCCAAGTATCTTTCACACAAACATACCCCATACTGGGAAAGACTTTGGAGTTGTAGGATCTGGTGATAAAAACAAAATGGTGGTTGGAAGTAGAGATGTTGTGGGCTTCGAGGAGATGAGTGATAACTATATCATAAGGAAGACTTATGGGATCATCAGCACTTTCAATTATCAAGTTTATGACCTAGGAGGGCATTTTGACTTTATGCTTGGTTACTAGAAAGTATTCAAGAAAGGTATCCCATTGGGAAAGGTAGAGAACGAACCGGTGCGAGGGAAAAAGGGTTGTTGTTGCAATATGTGCGAGGACCCAGGTTTCAAAGCTAATATCACTTGGACATAACTGATTTGGAAAAGAATCAGATAGAGACTCGGCTATGCAACGCTTTGTTTGATCAAAGGAAATTTTAAAGTCTTAAGGCCATGTATTTTTTAACAACATAGAGAAACCATAATACTGACACTAAAAAATTGAGTTAATCAGGGCATAATGTAGAATCATGCGCTTTCCTAGAACTAGAGATTCTAACTTATCTAGCTTAGGGTAACGAAGATTTGCATAAAACATCCTAACTAGGGCTTCGTAGACTTTTAGGGGAGGCAGTAAAACAAATGTTTGACCAACCTTGGAAATCAAAAAGTTCCTTTACCTTGCAGTTGAGGGCTTCCATATCAATCAAATCGACCACTCTGCCATGGGCTATTGGCTTTTCTTTGAAAGTAATGAAGGTGTCTTTGTTTATAGTGTCCGAGAAGTTGATGTCAGACTCTAAAGAACTCGAGAGGTCTACTTTGGGTTTCTTTGGGGGTGAAAGACTCATGATTTTCTTACATGGTCGTTTCCCAAGAGCTTTCTCTTTCAGGCTATGCGCATCGCCAGAGATCTCTTCCTAAGAGGAGGAAAAGCCTTCAGAGTGGCTTTAACCTAAATCAACTAGTTCTGGGGGCTATGAAGAAGGTTTTGCCCTTGAACGAGTGCTTTTTTGAATGGAGGCAGAGGGTTTATTGGAGTTTTTCTCCATTGATGAGTTTAGGAAAGGGTTTTTGAGTGATAATACCAACGAAAGAAGAATGGGCATGATTGAAAGGGTTAAAAAGAAAGGATTTGATAGTTGAGTACAGAAAAGGAAATGGCATCAATGAAAGAACATAATGTTTGATTTTTCCTTCTAAATAGTTGTGAAAGATGTGAAAAGGAGGGAAAACGCAGGCACATAATTAATGACTTCTTACACACATAAGGAAATAGTAAAAAGGACTATAGAAAGAATTAATTAGTAACACATAAGTCCTAATTTTTAGTACTAAGTGAAATAATGCCAAGTAATTTCATTAAAACACAAAACCCATATTCAAGCAAGGGTCTTGTGAAAATGTCTGCTAAGTGATTAATAGTGCTGACAAACATCAATTCTATATCTCCTTTAAGAACATGATCTATAATAAAATTATGCTTAATATCTATATGTTTAACCCTAGAATGATGCACATGGTTCGTTGAGAGACATATATCACTAAAGTTGTCACAAAAAAATTGAATAGGTTTAAAGGATAGTTCATAGTCACCAAATTGATGAGACATCCAGAGTAATTGAGCACACTACTGTCCAATAGCAATATGTTTTGCTTCGGTTGTGGACAACGCTATTGATCCTTAATTTTTGTTGTTCCAGGAAATTAATGATTTTCCCAGTAATTGACGTTCCATTGATTCTTTTCTTGTCTTCTCTATCCCTTGCAAGATCAACATCTGAAAAACCATCAAGTTTAAAATTGTTAGATCATGGATACCATAGTCCATAAGAGGTAGTTCCGATAAGATAGCGAATTATTTATTTTACTGTAGTCAGGTGTGATTTCATAGGAGCTGCCTGAAACCTGACATATTTACACACACTGAACGTAATATCTAGTCAACTAGCAATTAAGTAAAACAAAGATCCAATCATCCCACGGTACTTAGTTTCATCTACTGGATTTTCCTTCTCATCTCTGTCAAGATTTGTTGAAGGGATCATAGGTATACCAATCGCTTTAGCGTTACTCATGCCAAATTTTTGAATCAAATCTTTTGTGTACTTGGACTGACAGATAAATGTACCTTTATTTGATTGCTGAATCTGGAGTCCAAGAAAAAATGCTAGTTCTCCCATCATACTCATTTCGAACTCACTCTACATGAGATTTGAAAATTCTTTGCATAAAAAGGAGTTTTTTTTAACGGAAAAAGGAGATTATACTACTAAGAAAAAGGTTACATAGACAATACATAGTCCTTGAGGATATTATTGTTGCCTAAAGTGGCTAGACTATTATAAACATTAGTAGGAAGATACTTAGTACTATTACAAATTTCATGCTTGTTCCTGTTTAATTCAGGCTCAACAAAAAGGGGTGGACGAGCATGATAAAAATACTTAGTAGGGGAGAAGTTTTTAACAACTTCCTTAGCTAATAGGTGTGCTACTTCATTTCCTTCTCTAAAGTTATGTCTCATATTTGGGAGCTTCAATTGGTGCATTAACAACATGCATTCAAGAATAGTATTAGAAAGATAATGATTTTCTTCATACAAGAGCTTGATGATTTTCGTTGAGTCTGTTTCAATTTCCATTTTGAGGAAATTCATCTCTCTTGCAATCTTCAATACTTCCTATAAAGCCATTAATTCAGCGTGCGTGGATGATGTTGTATTGCCTGATTTATGAAAACCAACGGTCCAGTCTCTATTGTTATTTCTGAATACTCCGCCTAGTCAAGCTACCATAGTGGTTTTTGAATAAGCATCATCTATATTTAATTGACCGTACCAGTCGGTGGTTTATCCCACTTAATCTCAATCTTGAACTTATGAATTTTTAAGGGTTTCTTTCAATAAAGAAATTAAATTCCTAGGCTTGTTGTATAACTTTTTGGGCATTAAGATCAAGATCTAGGTTGTTGAAATTATTTTTATTCCTATTTTTCCAAATGTTCCATTTGGAGAAAGGAAAAAATGGTCTCCCAACCTGTTGAATGATTAGTATTCTGAAAGAAATTTTCTTTTAGGCTCATTAGCCAGTGAGTGTTATTATTTATAGTTTAAGTCAGAATGCCCATATTATTCCAAAATCACTTAGTAGTTGGGCAGTATAGAAAGATATGCTAGATATCTTCCACATTTTCCTTACAGATCGTGTAGGTGGCATCAATTAATGCCAATATGTGCTAACAAGGCTCGACATGTAATACGATTATCATGCATTGCCAAAGGAAATATTTGATTTTGTTAGGGTAGCAGAGGTCCCAAATCCAGCTAAAGGAGATGTTTGAAGTTTTATTAGGGTTTAATTGCTTGTAGCAAGATTTTGTAGAAAATAATCCATTTGAGTTTGGACCCCAACTTGTAATGTCATACTATCATCGACGTAAATTTGAATAATGAGATTATCTTTAGAGGATCTTATGATAAATAATGTAGTATCTACTTTACCTATGATGAATCCATGATTAGTTAGGAATGAGCTTAGCCTTTCATACTAAGCTCAAGGTGCTTGCTTGAGTCCATAAAGGGCTTTAGTCAACTTATACACATGGTAAGGAAATTGCGAGTTTTTAAAACCAGGAGGTTATTTAACATATATCTTCTCATCAATAAAACCATTTAATAAATTACTCTTAACATCCATTTGAAAACGTTTAAAGCCTTAAAAAGATGCATATCAATATACAAATTGATTCTAACCAGGCTACCGGAGCAAAGGTTTTATCATAGTCGACTCCTTCTTGTTGTGAGTAGTCTTGAGCCACCAATCTGGCTTTGTTCCTAATTACCTTTCCATCCTCGTTCAACTTATTTCTAAATACCCATTTAGTTCCAAGGATTGTGGCATTTGCTAGCTTAGGCATTAGTTTCCATACTTGATTTTTGTCAGATTTATCAAGTTCATCTTGCATAGCTTGTACCCAGCTGGAATCCTTTAAGGCTTCGTCAACCTTCTTTGGTTCAATTTGAGAGATAAGTATGATGTTGGTCCTTTTTCTTGAGCACTCCCCTGGTTTTCATTCCATTGTTTGAATTTCGTATAATGAAATTCTATAGATATTCAGGTTCACTCCTCTATTCATTTGGTCTTGTTTCAGCAGATTGAGTAGTCGACTCCTTTTGAGGTTCAGTCTAGTTACTGATAGATTCATTAGTCGACTCTGTAAGTTCATTGCTGCTGTTAGTGGACTTTTGTGGTTCCTGAGACTTAGTTGTCTTCGATACACCTTGATTTGTATCTTCATCACCTGCAATGATTCCTTTCTCGGCCATAGCATTATTATCATCAATGATAACATGAATTGCTTCTTCTACACATAATGTACGTTTATTGTAAACCCTAAAAGATCTACTATTAATAAAATAACCAAGAAATATACCTTCATCGCTCCTTTGGTCGAACATACCAAGATTATCCTTACCATTATTATGAATGAAGCATTTACTGTTGAACAGGTGAAAGTAACCTATATTGGGAATTTTACCTTTCCACAACTCATATGGAGTCTTTTTTAGAATTGGTTGTATGAGACATCTGTTAAGGATATGGCATGTTGTGCTGATTGCTTCTGCCCAAAAATGGTTTGGCAGCGGGTGTTCTAATATCATTGTTCTAGTCATATCTTGTAAGGTTCTATTTTTGCGTTCAACTACTCCATTTTGTTGAGGTGATCTTGGGGATGAGAAATTGTGAGTACCTTGATCATTTCAGAATTCTTCAAATGATCTGCTTTAAAATTGACCTCCATGGTCGCTTTGTATGGTTGAAATGAGATATCCTTTTTCTCTTTCAATTCTTTTGCAAAAAATCTCAAAGTTTTTTAAGGCTCCATCTTTGTGAGACAAGAAAATTACCAATGTAAAATATGATTAGTCATCAACAATAACAAATGCATATCATTTACCTCCAATGCTAGCAGTTCTAGTAACAGGTAAAATCATTCTTCCATGAAAAAGGTATGGAAATGTTTACATTCTAGACGTCATTGAAAATCTACACGGTCATATTTGTTTTGTATCCATATCTGATGATTCGTGGATGTGGCATAAGAAACTTCGCAATGCAAGCATGCACCTAATTGAAAAGCTCTCCAAACATGACCTAGTTATTGGCCTTCCCAAACTCAACTTCCCTAGAAATCATGTATGTGATACATGCGAACTTGGTAAACAAACCAGAAACTCCTTCAGACCCAAAGATATTGTGTCCACAACTAAGCCCTTACAGTTGCTACATATGAATTCTTCAATGACGCAACTTGTTTTCTTGAATTTGGCTTCATATCTAGAATCGCACAGTTTGGCATATGCTCTGAAGGTTATAGTTGAGTCCATCCACAAGATACACTCATGTAATATTACAATTATTATTGAATGGAATCGTATCGGTGCCAACTATCTTACCTTTTGAATCATCACCAAATTTGGCATTTCCTCCATTTATTTTTGTTACCTCTTTGAATAGATTCTTGTCGCTCGTCATGTGACTGAAAAATACATTGTCTAAATACTATTTCCCTTTACGACTCTTTCTGTGGTATTCTTGCAAAATAGAATTATTACCTTCTTTTAGGTACCTAAGCTTGCTTGGGTCCTTGTTGGTTAGTTCTAGTAAGATCAAGACTATTTTTGGGATTCCAAATCCATCTTGAAACATTTAATTTATGAAATCTACAAAAGAAATACTTATGACCAGTCTTATTACAATAATGACACACAAGGGTGGATTCAATTTTTGATCTACCGCTACTATCAGTACTTGTAGATCCAGCTTTAACATGTTTTTTTCCAGTTGACTTGTAAGTCGCTTGATTAGACCTGACGAAACTGTGACTGGTGGATTTGCGCATGCCATTAAGTTGCAATTACATTCCTGAACCTCCTCTTGAAGAACATCTCTTTCGATTTCACAGACTTCAAGTTTAAGTTCCCAGTCTTTCTTTTCCCTATTGAGTCTCTTTAATTCATTTAGCATTTTTGAGACTCTTTCAGGGTATGATCAAGAATATCCTGCAGTTCATTACATCTTTCATATTTATAAATCCTTACCTCACTTATTTCACCGCGTGCTATGAAGCAATTTTTAATTTCTTCTTTGCTGTCATTTTTCAAAATAGTCATGAAACATAAATTTTCTATTTCTTCATGTTCTGAGCTGTTTTCATCGCTCCATATTCCAAAGAATTTGTTTTTATTGAAACCTCTAGAGACTTTTGTTTTGAGATCCGGGCATTTAGCTTGAACATGGCCATACCTTTTACATTCAAAATATTTTTCATCATTTTTATCTTGTTCATTGTATAGTCTGGTTCTTCTGGATGACATTATTCCCCTTTTTGTCTTTTTATAGCTTCTCATTAATCCATTCATATTTTTCAAGAACATGGCAATTTCTTCTTCCAGTGCCTCTGCATCATCATCATTGTCATTCTTAGATCCTTCACTCGTAGCTTTGAAAGCAACGATTTTCTTCTTTTCTTCCTGACCACGTTTTTTGAGATGTGTTTTCTCAAAAGCTATAAGGTCTCCAATCAGTTTATCATATGACAATTTGTTCGGGTCTTGAGATTCAAGTGCAACTACTTTTGTCTGCCATATAGTGGGCAAACTTCTTAGAATTTGTCGAGCTTGTTCACCACTAGAGTATGGTCTACCAAAAAGCTTTCAGATCCCCAATGATTTTGGTGAATCGTAAAACTATTTCTTTAATGTATTCACCCTATTTCATTTGAAAGAGTTCATAATCATGAACCAATAGATTTATCCTCGTTTCTTTTACTTTTCTTGTTCCTTCATAGGTAACTTTCAGTTTGTCCCACATTTCGTTGATTGTATCGCAGTTTGAAATTTTCTCGTATTCTTCTCCACTGATGGCATTATATAACAAATTTTGTGACTTGGCATTAACTTGAATTACTGTCATTTTCTCATCAGAGTAGTCATCTATATCTTCTGGATCAGTGGATGATTGTCCTTCAGTTTTCTTGTCAGACTTTGCTGCGTGAAGTGGATTGTAATGACCTGACCGGTTGTTTTGAGCTCTAGTATGTCGTTCAGCAGTTTGGGGCCATGAGCAGCTTCAGTTCAGGTATTATGACTTGTACGTATGGTCAGAATTGAATTCCGGGGAATTCAGAGTTGATTTGGAAAGGGAATTCTCATTTGGAAGCTTTAAGTTGAAAGAATTTACTAAGATTGGATTTCAGAGTAAACGAACTCGGAATCGGGATCTAAAGGTTCCAATAGGTTCGTATGATGATTTCGGACTTGGGCGTATGCCCGGATCGGATTTTGGATGACCCGGGGGCATTTTGGTGCCTATTGTGGAAGTTAGCATTTTGGAAGAAATTTCATAAGATTGGGTTGAAGTGCATTTCAGTATTATCGATGTCCGTTCGGGATTCCGAGTCTAGGAGTAGCTCCGTATGGTGATTTTGGAGTTGGGAGCGCGATCGGAAGTGAATCCGGAGGTCCGTAGGTCATTTTGAAGTTATTTGGCTAAAGATAGAAATTTGAAGGTTTTTTAGAAGTTTGACCGAGAGTTTGACTTTTTAATATCGGGGTTGGATTCCAATTCCGAAAGTTGGAACAGGTCCGTAATGTCGAACATGACTTGTGTGCAAAATTTGAGGTCAATCGGACGTGATTTGACGGATTTCGGCATCGAATGTAAAAGTTTGAAATTTCAAAGTTCATAAAGTTTGGATTGGAGTATGATTCATGATTTCGATGTTGTTTGATGTAATTTGAGGCCTAGTTCGTATCATGTTTTGGGACATGTTGGTATAATTGGTTAAGGTCCCGAGGGCCACGGATGCATTTCGGAAGTTTAACAGAATGAATTTCGGACCAAAGAGTTGCTGAAATTTTCTGGAGAAAGCAGTTCTGACAGCAACTAGTGCAATCCCGGAGCTGGATTTGGAAGCTTATATCTCGAAATTTATAAAAAATATGAAATTTGTAAAACATAAAAATTTGTTGCCCTTGCATTCTAGTTTCCAGAAAGATAAACCATTCATGATTTGGACATTTTATCAGAAGGTTATGGTCGATTAAGGATGGCTAGTGGAGCAGTTTCGACAGAATTTTCTGATACATGGAGCCGACTTTAGAAGTTCATATCTCGGACTATATAAAGAGTTATATGGTGTGCAACCTATCACATGAAAGATCTTCGAGTCTAGTTTCTAAATCTTCAAACCGTTTATCATTTGGATATTTCTACAAGGAGTTGTGGGCATTTTAACAGAAGATGTACAGCAGAGGAAAATTGTAATAGGATGTACAACCTGCACTGCGCAAGGTACAACTCGATGAAGCCTGAGCAGATTGTTTTAAAAACGAGTTTTGGCCCATTTCTTTCATTTGGCTTGGGAGATTTTGGAGCTTTTTGAGAGGATTTGAAGAGGGATTCAAGAGATAACACCCGGAGGTAAGATTTTTGAACTCAATACTCGATTCTTGTGTAAATTCTACCTAATTAATCATTAAAATTAAGCCTAAAATTGAGAAATTAGGGCTTGAATTTGGAGAGTGTAAATTAGTGATTTGAGGGGCAATTGAGGTCCGATTTTGAGGTTCTTAGTATGTATAGACTCGTGAGAGGATAAGGAACCTATTGATGTAAAATTTATCGGAATCCGAGATGTGGGTCCGGGGGCCGGGTTTGATCAATTTCGGGATTTTTGATGTAAATTGGATATTTTCGAGTGGGCTTTGTTCCCTTAGCATATTTTAATGGTTATGTACTGATTATGGCTAGATTTGGAGCATCTAGAGGTCGATTTGTGAGGGCAAAGGCATCGCAGGCTAGAGTTTGGACCAGATCGAGGTGAGTAATGATTGTAAATATTGTCCTGAGGGTATGAAACCCCGAATTGTACATCATTGTGCTATATTGAGTTGACGTACATGCTAGATGACGAGCGTGGGGTCGTGCACTGTTGGGGATTGCGACTTAGTCCATCCCGAATGACTGTTTTACTGCGTATTTGATTGAAAACTATTTGCTATCATCGTGTTTTGGGCTGAATGCCATATTTGGGCCTCGTGCCAACTATTTGAACCCTTCAAGGATATTTATTGATATTTCCTCACTGTTTTGACTTGAAACTTGTATCCAGTCATGCTATATTCTACTGTTTTCAAAACTCAGCCATGTTTACTTTGCTTTAATACTTGAAATGATATTTTAAATAATATTTTGGGCTGAGCATCATGTTTTACTATTGTCCGAGTAGCTTATGTGATTTTTGACTAAGTGAGGCCGAGGGCCTGAGTTGTGAGGATATCTTTTTGGGTCGGGCTGCACATCGCAGCGGTTATACACTGATTTTGATTATGAGGCCGAGGGTCTGAGATATGTACGCCACAAGGTGGCTTGTTGATATGAGGCCGAGAGCCTAGAGATGATGCTACGAGATGGCTTGATATTGCGCTTGGGCCGTAAGGGGCCCCTCCAGGAGTCTGCACACCCCCAGTGAGCGTGGGTACCCATTGTGATGTGAGATATAGCCCGAGGGGCTGGTGTTGTTCTAGGTTGTTGCCCGAGGGGAGGATTTGTTGACACTGTGCCCAAGGGGCGAACCTTTATATGTTTATCTTTCTTATTTGTCTGTCATTTACCTGTTTAATTGTGTATCTATTGCCCGAGGTGCGGTTTTTCTGTACTTATCTGTTCTAGTTGCTTTGCAGTCAATTGCTTAACTGTTAAAAAGTCATTTTTTAAAGAAGTTTAAACTGAGCTAAGATGCTTTAAGAGATTTCACAGCTTTATTGCTTTCTTACTGATTTTGTATTGCTTCCATACAGCATGTTGATGCATTTTTCATGACTTCTTATCGCTCAGTATTTATTTATGATTATTACTCACTGAGTTAGAGTACACACTTTACTCCCTGCACCTTGTGTGCAGATTCAAGAATTTTTGCACCCGGTATCGTGTATTGGTTGAGTAGAGGCAGAGTCATTGGAGTTTAGCGAGGTAGCTGCCTGACGTTTGCAGCATTGCTTTACTCCCTCTTGATATCATTAGACTGTATTTAGTATTTCCAGAATTTCCTTTGTGTTTTATACCTTAGTAGATGCTCGTGACTTGTGACACCCCGATGTCGGGCAGTATTTATTTCCGTACTGTTCATTTAAATTTACATTATGCAATATCTGATTAATTAGAAAGGCTTATATTGATCTATTAAAATTATTGAAATGGATTTGGGGATTATGTCAGCTAGCCTTGTCTTCACGAGAGGCGCCATCATGACCGGGTCCGGTTTGGGGTCGTGACAAGTTGGTATAAGAGCACTAGGTTCCCTTAGGTCTCATGAGTCATGAGCAAGTCTAGTAGAGTCTCATGGATCGGTATGGAGACTTATGTACTTATCTTCGGGAAGCAACAGGGCTGTTAGGAGAACTTCCCTTCTTGATTTCCTTATCGTACGACTTGATTCCTTGAGGCTTATGACCTTATTTCCTTCCTACTTAATCTTACACGATGCGTACCACTTGTTATAAATCGAGAATTGAAGAATTGTAATGGTACTACAGATGTGGTGTGGGATATTTCTCCCGATATAGTTGGGTGAGCTATTTTTGTCGCCTTGCGAAAAGATTTTTTCTATCATTTTGGCTCGATAGTTGTGCTTCTAAGAGCTTGGAGGCTATGAACAGGTTGTTATGATGCTCGCGATTGGTTATCGCACAGTATTGACTTGATGGTAGGAGACTTGCCTATGTGTTGGGGCAGTGAATGAGTTGAAAGGAAATCTACTCAGTACCCGATTCAGAGATATGATATTTCACTTCCAGCAGAGGAAAAGCAATTGGCCTATGAATGTCCAGATTTGGGGTGATGGAGTAACGAGACTTGGTAATTTCGATCATGGTGGAATTTTTATCTACGATGTAGTGTCGTCGTCCTCGATTGTATGTATTAAGTTTGCTGGTGTTATGGTCTTCTGCAATTCACCCTTGGGGTAGGATATTATGAAATAATATTAGAGAAATGACTATTGGATATCTCGGGGTGCGGTGGTTCAGGATTGAATCGGTGTTTCTAATGTCGACGGCTCGAGAAAGATGATCTTCAGAAAGGTTTAAAGTTAGTAGCAATTTGTGTGTCAAGCGCTACGAAGATAGATTTTATTAAGGCAACAACTGAGCAGCAAAGGATGAGGAAGGACATGTGGGGATTGCCAGGCGGTGGTTAAAATTTCTAGAAAGCTAGGTATAAGAAGCAAAGGTCGAGTGGTCGATTAGAGGGGTGAGTTCCACCAAAGTGGGAGAGTGGCGAGTTGCATATGGGCTTTGTGTTAGGATGACTATGCCCCTTAAGGAGAGTTTGGAACGACTTGGGAATTTTAGTGATTGATGCTTGGGGTCTACGGATCTAATTTGAAGTATGGGCTATTATGCGGCAGGAGATTTGATATAACGGAAAGGAGATACTTGAAATGAAGAAGGATACAACGTAACTTTGAATTGGAAGGATGTTGCCGCACATTTAATTGATGTCTATGAGGGCTGAATGGACTTGTGCAGCTAGAGAATGAGCTCGGACTCAGGATGTGTTATTGATGTCGTAGTGATTGTATCCCGTGCATCAGCATTGGAAGATGTCGGCATGTAAATTCCACAGGCGAGTTATCTCCAGTGAGTAGATCGGCGGTCGCATGGTTGGCGAAGCTTCTGCGAAGAATCCTATTGGTTATACAACAAAGAGACCGGTCGTGTGAATGTGGTTGATGATTCAGAGTATAAAAAGGGGTTTTACAGAAAGATTTTGAGAATTATGGCGGTTGATTGCGCAAAGTTATGTCAATAAGAAATAAAGAATCCTGATGAATTTCAGAGTTGTGTAATAGTGGCTTCAAGCTAAGTGGTAATTTGAGCAAAGTAATTGTTAAAGGTATGCTATGGTTGACCTTATTGGCTCATGTTCAGACTTGGGGAAGGATTCAAGATTTATGCCTTGTATAGATGCAGGTTTCAAGGGAAGAGATTCTGCCGGGTGCTTCGTCGAGAGGGTATTCATGTGCTAGAAGATTCATGGAGTTGATTATATTCAGGGGCAAGTCAGAGGTGGCTCTCAACAATGGTCCTAATTGATTCAAAGGGGCAGAGTGTGGTGCCTAATGATTGCGAGCCTATAGGTACGGTTAAGAATCAAGATTTGTAGTAGCTTGTGAGAAGGGGCACAAAATGTTCTATGATGTTTTGACTTGCAGTGTAGTATTTGGGAGGTATGAAATGGTTCGTGGGATTTGAGACAGCATGGTCTCGTGATTCAGGGTCACTCGGGATGAGTGCGGATGGAGTGTGTTATGTGCTGAATAGAGTTATTATTATTTCTAAGGCAATCAGAATTAATTTGGAAGAAGATAGATTGGTTAGCCATAGTTGAATTGGCATATTGGTGGCAGTGACCAGTTCCTTCAACGTGATCAAGTTATGCAAGTGATTTGTGACGGCACGTGTGAGGCTTGTCAACCGCCGTAATTGATGTTATCTAGAAGTATTACACTGTTATAGTCTGTCATGTGTAGGCGGATCCCGGAAGGGCTATGGTGGCTTAGACCACTACTTAGAGATTTGAATATTCTACGGTTATGAGAATTCACCTGTGTGTTGCTATGGTTCTCCTGAAGTGAGTTAAGTGAAAAGTTTTATATAATGAAGTGTTAATCTGTTAGTAGTTACAGTGTTATGATGAAAATCGTGTTCTATCGTATAATGGCATGTTGGGTGTAGTGAGTGGTATCGAATTTGAAGTGAGAATCAAGGTTGCAGTTCGGTGTTGACAAGGATGTCACGAGCTCGGATGAGCAGTAAAGGAGTTTCGATGTTTAAAGTAAGTGGGTATCGTCTTCAGCATCACCTGAGATTAGTGTTATGTGAAAAAGGCCTTGCATCCTGGTTATGGATTCTTGAATGCTTTCTCAGTGTTAGTGCAGCTGGTGGTATAGATACGCATACTTGTTGCCTATTACGGAAGGTCGTGGGAGCGTGCCCCACAGGAAGATTGTATAAGTGTGGCATGTAGTCACTTAATTGATTGAAGATATAAACCAAGTATGTAAACGGTGGTGATATCACTAATTTGAGAATTTATGCTTGAAGGGCACTCGACTTATTGGGTTGTGGACCATGGAGGATTGCCCTGGTTATGATGGTAGTTCACGTGTGTTATGAGAAAAGAGGAGTTATTATGGACCTTCAAAAGGTTATTAGCCTAGTTTAGTGTGATCAGAATCAGCTTGAGGATTGTGGATGGATCTAAATGTGAATATGGGCTTTATATCAGGTCAGATGTGTTCATTTCAGCAATGCGCTCCTTTGGACAAGTAGTTGGGATACTATTTCGTCGTGGCTATTTCATGTAATGATATATTGTGCTGTATGAGTTGTGAGACAGCTTGGTGAATTTCTTATGTGTTGAGGTTCCGCATAGAGTTGACATTATATGAGCAAGATGGCTCTCGAGATTCAGATCGTATATCGCACCTCAGTTGTGCTTGAATTTCGTAGCCTATGGCGCTATATGTCTCCCCATGGATGGTATTATGCACTTAGTGTGCTTGTGACCAATATTCGGTATTTTGTTGTAATGAGCAATTTAGCTCAATATATATCTCCTTATGTGAATTTTATGTGTGGATCGGGTGGCACGCCGCCATGGGTATGCTATTTGGATCGGGTTGCACGCCGCAGCACTGTGATGTTGAGTACAGTTTTCTATATGCTATTTTTGTATGCCTTGTTTCCTATTTTCTAAGGAAAGTCCATATTAGTGCGTGAGTTGAGTAGTTCCTTCCAGAGTTCGTTTTCTTTTTGTCACGTTCGAGTTCATAGCCTATTGGCATATTGTGGCATCATAAGAGACTTTTAATCATGTCCAGGGTGGCTTATTGCCTGAGCGGTTTGTACTGGGTGAGATGAGATCATTGGATTTAGGATCAGTGCAATCTGATTATATGAAGTATATTAAGGAGCTAAGACCATTATTTGGTTCAGAATAAGGTGATGGTTCTTGTTAGGAGTATAGACCCAATGATTTGTTGATTCGGCAGTTGGGTATGAATTTCTATACATCTCTTCCGTCGTGGCAGTACTGTAAGAGTTAGAGCAAGACCTATGTATGTCATGAGATGCAATGGGAGCATCAGATTCGTGGAATTTCGAATAATTTGATCAGAGAATGTTATTGTGGTCCTGTGAGTAAAGTGGTGCAAGGTGTGAATTCAGCTAAGGTATGCAGTCATGTTTTGGTGCTGCAGGTAGTTATTGATACGGTGAGCGTATGTTGGAACAGGCCTGGCAAAGAATTCCGGATAATTGGGCTCTAAGGCTTATTTGCTTAAGTGAAAAAGGATATCTTCAGATTGATCGAGCTAGGGTGCCCAACTGAGTTGTGGTAGCATGAGTAGGTGTTTGAGGTGCTAAACATTGATTTTGGTCAACCCCAGCACAGTTCTTAGCACGTTCGAGGACAAATGTATGTTTAAGTGGGAGAAAATGTAATGAACCGACCGGTCATTTTGAGGTCTAGTGCGTTGTTCAACAGTTTGGGGCCATGAGCAGCTTCACTTCAGGTATTATGATTTGTACGCATGGTCGGAATTGAATTCCGGGGAATTCAGACTTGATTTGGAAAGGGAATTCTCATTTCGGAAGCTTTAAGTTAAAAGAATTGACTAAGATTGGATTTCAGAGTAAACGGCCTCAGATTCGGGATCTGAAGGTTCCAGCTGGTTCGTATGATGATTTCGGACTTGGGCATATGCCCGGATCGGGTTTTGGATGACCCGGGGGCATTTTGGCGCCTATTGTGGAAGTTAGCATTTTGGAAGAAATTTCATAAGTTTGGGTTGAAGTGCATTTCAGTGTTATCGATGTCCGTTTGGGATTCCAAGTCTGGGAGTAGCTCCGCATGGTGATTCTGGAGTTGGGAGCGCAATCGGAAGAGAATTCGGAGTTCCGTAGGTCATTTTGAAATCATTTTGCTAAAGATTTCAACTGCGTATTATTATGAGACCCATGAACAGAAGATAATAATAATTCACATGGGTAAATCAAGAATATAAACACCCCTAGTATTTCTATGAATAGAATAACTTATGGAAACTGTACGTTTGCTCGTTTCTTCAGTATTATTTGGACCATGCCAAAAGAAAGAAGGGATGACCTTAACATACCTGGAGTAGGAAAAATTTCGTATAATATTCCGTTGGAGAATCTTTGTTGATTGAACTTAGAACTAAAAAACCGGATTAAGTTCCTGCTTGCTAAATCCTTGAACGAAATTGTTCCTACTACTTTATGAATCGAAATTCTACTTTGGATTCTTGAAATGTTGGAACGAACATGCTTCTGTTTCTAATGTTTCTCGAAGAAGCATGACATATCACAAAATAGGTTATGAGGTTCTTTGAATAAATTGAGTCCTTACACTTTTAAGACTTGGACTAAGAGAATGCAGTATCTTTCCCTTTGGATTTTTTTGACGTTTTTTTGGTTTCCTTTTTGTCCAAATGAATGGATAATATCTTACTAATTCCCATTGATTCCTAGGTATCCACATAGGTTATTTAAGTGTTTAGTCACTTTATGTGGTAAGCTAGTGCTGCCACATAACTTTGGAGTATAATTAATTAAATTTTATCTACTTATTAGTTAACTGGATAATGTCATGTTACCCGGTAATTAATCAATTACCTGCATAATTTAAAATTGGCCACAAATTACTTAAAATTCTACTTATTTTTAATATACTTCATATATACTTCATACATTATACTACCGTGGTCATATGGTACCTTGCATGGTACTAGTTCATAATCATCGGGTATTATCGCTCGACCCGTATTTTATCTCAAATTGGCCACTTTCAACGAAACTCATTTTCTTTTATTCGTGTACCCATTTATCCTTCATAACACTTATTTATCACTTGCTATAAATAGTGTAAGTACGTTAATGTCAAGATTATCTCATCCCTGAGTCTACGTCAATTAACTGAAGACAAAAGCTTTTAACGTACGAAAACGCGAGATGTAACAAGTTAGGTCACAGAGTGTTTTGAACTTAGGAGCAGCAGTTGATGTGTTGCAGGTCTGCAGGCTTCGCATTTACGAAGCCTAGCTCGCAAATGCAAGCTCTCAATTGCGACTAACCATCACATTTGCGATGACTGGGCAGGGGGGTTAACCTTCGCATTTGCGAAGCTCCATGTCGCAAAAGAGACTCCAACAATGATCGTAATTGCGAACGATGGTTCGCATTTGCGAAGTTAACAGGGCAGTCTTACCTTCGCATTTGCGAAGCCTGGGCCGTAATTGCGAGTTTGCATTTGCGAACCTGACATCGCAAATGCGATATTTGTGCCTGTGTAAAATCAAACTTAGACGAAATTTTCTTCATTTTTCAAACTTCCTCCAACCCTAAGCTCTCTTGATCTATTTTCCAAAGAAAGGTTCTTCTCCAAATCATAGGTAAAAAACTTCTAACTTATTTTCTTCAATCTATAACATCTTTTCACATGATTTCAATTCAAAATCAATGGTTTTCATGGGGAAATTGGGTGTTTTTGGGTAGAACTTAGGATTTTCGATTTTTGGGGATTTGGACCTAGATTTGAGGTCCAATTTCAAAACAAATTATATATTTAAGTTCGTGGGTGAATGGGTAATCGGGGTTTGGTTCAAACCTCGGGTTTTGACCATGTGGGCCCGGGGTCGATTTTTGACTTTTTGAGGGAAATCATTAGAAAACCTATTTTCATGCATTAGAATTGATTCATTTAGCACTTATTGATATCGATAAGTAAATTGTGACTAGATACAAGCGAATTGGTAGTGGAATCGAGGGGTAAAGTGGTAGTTGAGGCTTGATTGTGTTCGTGGCATTGAGGTAAGTGTTTAGTCTAACCTTAGCTTGAGGGATTAGGAATTGTGTCTTATTTGCTATGTGTTAATTGTTGAGTACGACGTATAGGTGTGGTGACAAGTATCTATGCGTCGGTGTCAAGCATTCCTGTTAGTCTTATACTATGTGTCACGCCCCAAAACCGAGGGGCACGACCGGCGCTCGACCGGGTAACCCCAATCAAGCGGATCTGGGTGCCTTTCCTATCCCACGTGTTAACCCGCGTTTTCATTATCCGTTAACCAAGTGAAATAGCTATTTATGATTTAAACACATTTTTACGAGATTTACATAATATACGTGGTTACTTAGCGTGGTTTACAAGTTACACTGCCCAAATACAAAATATATAAGTACATAACCCACATTTCCTATCTACGGAGCCTCTAGGGATACAAAAGAGTGTTACAATACTTGTCGGTAACAAGGCTCCGGCTATACCTTACGCAAATACCAAAATAAGATTTCCGGGAGGAAAAGTGGCATGAGCCACGCAGGGCCCCGAGAGGAAAAAGGGGCTCACCAATACAGCTGACGGAAAGTGAAGGAGTGCTACTGTTGGTGGACTAGAGTACCTGCTATAGAACCACCTACAATCATAACACGAATGTAGAGCCCCCGACAAAAGGGACGTCAGTACATTTGAATTGTACTGGTATGTATGAACAAACTTTACCCCAAGTAAAATTAAGAAATATATAGGTAACAAATAGTAATAGAATCAACAATCCAATGCACATGAAAGGAACAACCAAAGCCAAACAAGTTCCACAATCTCTCTTTTTCCCCTTTCAACATTATTTCATCACATCAATGGTTTCACAACTTTCACATATTTTCATTTCAATAGTGATTTCGATCACTTTTCCACCCGTATTACCTCGACCACCCTATTTATCTCGGCCACCCTTATCACCACAACCCACACCTTATAACTTCTTGTTGCGGCGCGCAACCCGATCCCACCGGACAATCAAGTTTCACACGACAACAACAACAATTCACAAAGAATTTTCATAACATCAATACCATTTCCATCATATGCAACAACTCGTATACAATTTAAGTCACAACGATAATTGCCCGCGACAAGTCACGTATGATATTACCACAGTTGTTTCAATTGCATCAATTACGATTTCTTTCCATCATTTGTTACACAGTTCTTACCACATGAACACATTCACACACACACACACACACACTTGGTTTGTTGCCATTTGCTTACACCATTATATCGCGAGACTTAACCAACAACATTCAAAGCATATTAATCACAAGAATCATCATTTCAAGGAAGCACAAGTTCATATCAACAATTCATACATTTGGGCCCAAGACACCATAGATGTCACCAAGTAGTAATTCATGTACAAGGTATTGTCGTAATCATTCAACTCATTTACGTCATTTCACAATACCATCTTTCATTACTTACCACGCAGGGTTTTAGCCATAATACACATTCCCACATTTGGACACATTAACGTTCTTTCATTCGTTAACACATACTCCCATATCGTCATCCTCAAGCATTTACAAGCTTACCATATAATACGGTAGGCACATCAAATCACTTTTCACAATCATATATAACACGGTGGTGTGGAAATCAATCAATACACATATTTTCATACAAGGTACATATACCGTATGCTCGTCACAACAAGGGGATTCTACAAGAGTTAAAGTTAGCCATACATACCTCAAAGAGCTTTTCCTTAAGTTACTACAACGTTTCGGAAATTCTAGCAATGTCAATCTACTTCGAGACATAACAAAATTGAACACAAATTAGGAAGATATTCATAATTCTAGCTCATTCGAGCATTTTATCAAACATCATATGTGCGTTAAATCTTTATGGTCCTTTTATAGGGGATTTCATCAACCCACAACCCATACTTTACCACCTTTAGCTCAACAGTGTTTCTACAACCTTTGACAACACATGCAAGCAAGATAATAACTCCAATACCCACAAACATTCTTTATAATTACCCATCTTTAGCTAGATTCGAAATTAAAGGTTAGGGTATAGAATCTTACCTCAAGGATGAAGGCCTAGTGTGGTTTTCCTTGTTAATCCTTTAATATTTGATCAAGAGTTGTAGAAGAATTGATGAGGGATACTTTCTCACTCTAGGGCACTCTCTCACTCTAAAAATATCTGATTTTTGCTCAAGAAATAGTCCCTTGAATGTATTTGACGAAATGAGGTCGTTTTATAACAAAAATCCCGATTTTTGCACAGCCGCACCGCATGGGGAACCGCATGGGGCGGCGTGGTAATGAAAAATGTGTTTAGAAACGAAACTGGAGGTGCTCTGATAATTTACACAGCCGCACAACATGGGGTGGCACAGTAGTGTAAAATTCTGCGCTGCTTTTTGGTAATTTGGTCATAACCTTTAGTAGGAGTGTCTGAATGACGAACGGTTTGATGCGTTGGAAACTAGACTCAAAGAAATTTTATTTGATAGGTTGTTCATCACACAAATCCTTATATAACTGGAGATATGATTGTCCAAAGTGAAGTCTTGTGCGCACTCATTTGCAACTTTCGTCTCTTATGAAATTTTCCAACTTGGCTTAGACTTAGGCCTCTCCTTAGACCCCAATTCAATTCTACTATATACACTTATTAGCATATCCAATTGATATCCATAATCTCCTTAATCCTCATTTGCATGCAAGATAAAATATTTGGCCTATCTTGGCACCACGAAATCTTAAATACAAAGCAAAATTTTCTGGGGCTTTACATTCTCCCCCGCTTAAGATCATTCGTCCTCGAATGAGGATCAAGTTTCATTCATTAGCCATCCTTATGTAACTTTTGCTTTTTCACATTATGAAATATATCATCAACCCCGATTTTAGCTAACTCCATAAATTTCCAAAAATTTCGCCAGAGTTTCCTTTGTAACTAGACCTATCCACCTGTTAGAGGGCCCCAGATACATATCCTAACAGCATATACATGTTTCATAGACATAACATAACTTGTACAACACCAACCATGGCCACATAGGCAACATACATAGTCAAAATGGAATAGTTTAACATAGATCAAATCAAAAGATAAGAGTTTACAAGAACCAAATGCATGAAAGCTATTACATAACTATTCAAACAAATGTGGGTACTTCTTTCTCATTTCTTCCTCGATTTCCCAAGTGGCTTCCTCAACCTGTTGGTTCCGCCATAACACTTTTACAGAGGCAATTTCCTTAGTTCTCAATTTCCGGACTTGCCTATCAAGAATGGCTACTAGAATTTCTTCATAAGATAGTTCTTCATTAACCTCAATAGCTTCAATTGGCACAATAACGGACAGATCTCTCACTACTTCTTCAACATAGACACATGGAATACCGGATGTACCAATGACATCTCGGGTGGCAGTTCGAGCTTGTATGCCACCTGACCGATCCTTTGAATGATTCTATACGGTCTGACATACCTCGTACTTAACTTCCCTTTCTTCCCGAATCGTATGACTCCCTTCATGGGAGATACTTTCAAGAACACCCAATCATCTACTTGGAATTCCAATTCTCTTCGACGCACGTCTGCATAGGATTTCTGACGACTGAGCAATTTTCATCCTCTCCTGAATAACTTTAACTTTTTCCATAGCATGATGCACAAGATCTGGCCCTAACAGTTCTGCTTAACCAACCTCGAACCACCCAATCGGAGATCTACACCTCCTTCCACACAATGCCTCAAATGGGGCCATATAAATACTAGCGTGAAAGCTGTTATTGTAAGCAAACTCAACAAGAGGAAAATGGTCATCCCAACTACCTTTGAAAGATAGAACACAAGCTTGCAACATATCTTCAAGCGCTTGAATAGTCCGCTCTGCCTGACCGTCAATCTACGGATGGAAGGTCGTACTGAAATTTACTTGAGTACCCAAACCTTGCTGAAATTTCATCCGAAAGTTTGCTATGAAATGAGCCCCTCAATCCAAGATAATAGAAACTAGAATGTCGTGAAGTCTGACTACTTCCTTGATGTACAACTGAGCATACTGTTCTACAGTATCGGTGGACTTGACTGGCAAGAAGTGCGCTGATTTCGTGAGTCTGTCCACAATCACCCAAATTGAGTCAAACTTGTGCATAGTGCGAGGTAATCCTACCACAAAATCCATATTGATCATTTCCCATTTCCACGTTAGAATTTCTATACTTTGTAACAATCCTCCAGGCCTTTGATGTTCAACCTTCACTTGCCGACAGTTCGGACATTTTGCCACAAAGTCCGCCACATCTCTTTTCATGTTATTCCACCAATAAACTTCTTTGAGATCATGATACATTTTAGTAGAACCTGGGTGTACAGAATACCTAGAAGTGTGAGCTTTTGCCAAAATCCTTTCCCGAAGACTATCAATATCTGGAACAAATAGGCGCTCTTGGCACCGTAGGGTACCATCATCAATGCCAAAAGAAAAGATGTGATATTGTGTTTATGAATTCCCTCTTTCAGCTGTACCAACAATGGATCATTGTATTGCTTTTCTTTGACCTCCGCTACAAGCGACGATTCAACCTTATTCTACACAATTACTCTTCCTTCACTAGAGACCGCAAGACGAACTCCTAGACTAGCCAACTGGCGAACCTCCCTGGACAACGGCCTTTGATATATCTCCAAGTGAGCTAACTACCCATATATCTCTGTCTAAGAGCATCCACCACAACATTGGCCTTTTTCAGGTGATAGAGAATCTCAATATCATAGTCCTTGAGTAGCTCGAGACATCCTCTATGTCTCAGATTCAACTCCTTTTGTTTAAAAATATATTGAAGGCTCTTGTGGTTCATAAATACATCAATGTGGACCCCATACACATAATGTCGCCAAATCTTTATACAAAAACTACCGCCGCAAGTTCTAAACCATGTGCCGAATAGTTCTTTCCATGATTCTTGGGTTGCCTAGAGGTATAAGTGATCACCTGGCCATGTTCCATCAATAGTGAACCATCTATATCACATTTCTCTTACAACTTGCTCTTCCAAATTCTCAAGAAAAGACATTACTTGATGAGTCTTCTTATAGAACCTTCTATTTCAAAGGAATAACATCTCCTAGCCTACGCACACACCTTAATATCATTAACATGCACGACATTGCATCAAGTGTAATGTAACATTGTGCTCAGACCTTTCCTGGTCAACCTCTTTCCTCCTTGTGTGCCTTATAGGATTTAAGAAACCACTCTACTTTCCCTTGTAAACATTCTCGTGATCTCTCTTTACTGTTCAGCACCACCCAAAACGCATATCAACACCCTTCGTACATATTCAATTCAGAAAGTGCCAATGGCCCAAACAATATATTGGTACCATCTTTTCTTTCTAAATGGAATATTCATTCCCATTCAATTTTGCTCATAGTGCATAATTGATAGCCTTATTTTGCAACACACTTGTCTACCTCCCGTGAACTTGTAATATCATTGTGCCTAGTTTAATGAGTTTATCATATCGCAACTTCACCACCAGTAGTCTTACTTTCCATTATATGTAGACATGAACTATCTCTAGCTCCTTTAGTTACCATTCAGTGTCACCCAAGTCGATAGCATTACAGTTAGTCCTTTATACCTTCTATTAACAATTGTGCTCCAGGCGAGTCCACCATTCTGATATGAACTGTTTTGCGATAACCATGGACATCTCAATTTATAAATTTTCTTCTTATTTCTTCTCGCCTCATTATTCCTAGCTAGTGAATAGCCACGCACTCTTCCACATGTTACGTGGTCTTTTTCCTTAATTTCTTTTAACCCGCTCACCTCTTAATTCTTGTTAGGATATTCGTGGGAAATGTGTTCATCCACATATCACTTAACACTTATTTGATTGTAAGGTTTCCATCAAGCCCAAATACTCTCTTGGGTTATTATAGCATCATATTTATTTCTCCCACTCATTCCATCTTTCTTAACGTCTTGGAATTTTAGTTGAATCGCAATTCCATAATTAACCCATTCTATAAACTCGCAAAACTTTCACCTTTGATCTATAGTACTTCCTTGGGATGCATTGTCCTAAGCCCTCTAACAAGTATAGAACCCCTTTACAAACCTACTCTTAGTTTCTAGGATCGTTGACCCTATCATCCACATTGCCAGGTATGAAGAATTTACCTTCCTTAACCTTCCACCTTTTTGGAGGTACTAGTGGTCTATCATTAGCATATCCTTTCAGATAATCACATTATCCATTGTCACTTTTCTAGACTACGCCTATCTTCAACAAAAATATTCAAATATCAAAGCTACATGGTCTTACTCTTGTTTCATTGTATTTAAGTGGCCTTGCTATGTCCCTTCCTCCCCCACTTAGGGCGAATGTCCCGAATTTTGACACAAGTCTTGAATTTAGCAACTTCATGGACATATGTTTCATTTCTCTATCCCTCACATATATGTTCGAGTGTTAGGGAGATTGAAGTCACAATGGTATTAACCTCATAAGTCATTTGCTCTTATTCAGCCACACGGGCTTGGGATTCCAATTCCTCATACCAATATCTTTTAGGAGTGTAACAAAACTTCATACACTTATGGGGTTCTTATAACATTCGCAGCATAAGGGTCTTCTCATTATGGGTTCAATTGACTCTCATTTCATAACTTCTTGTCTCCTAGGAGAGACTTTCACTCTCATCATGAATCTCTTGGTCATGTCTCCCATATATCACGTGCTTATATAACCAGTTTTCTTTCACACCTTAGGATCATTTACATACTTCTTACACTACCCACATATGCTATTCAAGCTTATATAGCACTTATCAATTCAATGTTTCTTTGGAGGTTACAATTATTTTTAACACTTTCTCGAATAAAGTATGCTTCTGGTACATGTATGTACCTCATATATTTGTACCATTCGTTCAACATAACACATATGCCATCTTCTTAATATCTAGGCCTTTGCCCACTAGTCATTCCGTATGACAACATTACTTGAAATAGACGAAAGAGCATCTAAACTTACCTTGAATCTCAACGTACGAGTTATAAGACAATCTTATAGTAAAGCTTTATCGCACGATCTTGATTGTTGAAGAAGGATAACATTCCTAAATGTCCATGTAGCCTCCAACTTATAGATGTGGTCGACAACATACCGATAAGAAGGACTCTACTAGACACGGCTCCAAGACATCCTAGGACACTTTAAAACCTTAGGACACCCCAAAAGTGAGGGGCGCGACCGGTGCTTGTCATCGCCCCCTTTTTCTATGGGTCAATCGGGTATACGACATTGGGAGGACAACTCTATTCCCTTTCGAGAATTCGGTTTAGAAGTTGAAGAGTCGCCACCTAATTATTTATAGTGCATTAGGACACCTTTTAGAAGAGTTTGAGTTGGAAAACCAGAGTTTGAGTAAGGGCTATAAATTATCTCGAGGGGAAGGTGTTAGGCATCCCTCAAGATCCACTAGTGTGGTCTTGGCCATGCTACAATTGTGACTTTGTAAGTAAACAATCAAGGCTCGAATAAGGAGGGCTTCTCACATATGTTTTGCAAGTAGGTTGAAAGTTTGAAAATAAAGAAGGCAGAAATTTGAAGAAATGATTTTAGACAAGTTCTAAAAAAACAAAGGGGAGGGGGTCCTAGGTTTGTAAATAATATAGATCACATCAATGCAATACCCAGTAATCACTCCTCAGAAGAGGGGCTACATGAGATATTAGCGCATCGGTCATCATCTCCATATTCTACCCTTCCCATCCCGTAAAGGTTATTTAAAACGCGTGCTTTGGTCACGAAAGCTTATTGCGTGCTATTACCCGTCCCATCCTATAAGTCCTAGAGGGTATTTAGGACCACTATTCCTACAAGGTAAGGACTTGGCTGAACCCTTAGGTTTAAAGGACAAAATGCTAAGAGACATACATAACAAGTAGGACTACACATAAAGGGAACACAAAGGCAAATAAAAAGCTCACAGATCCCTCCATAAGTAAATATGTAATCAGCACGTATCAAACACATTTAAGGTCTCAAAGATAGGAGTTTTCAGAAAACAGGAATAGATAACAGCAGTTGAGTTTAGCGACAGATAAAAAAATCATTAAAGCATGGTTATTGAAAATCAAGTAGTGACAGTAGCTTAACGAGGTGCTGGACAAGTATTCAAAATAGCACGATTCTGGGCAGAGAATGGTAACCCAGTAGTTTGAAAACATAATAGAACAAGAATCAGAAAATCAGTGAGAGTAAATAGATGCACAATTTCAAGATTTTGTTTCCAAATAGAGCGGGAGATTTTTTTAAAAAAAACATAGTGAACTTCAGCAAGAATGAGAGCAGCATAGTTCAAAATTATAAGAGGCTGATTGATCTTAAACCGGTAAAACATGATTAATCGATTCTTATTAGGCCTAAAGTTTGTCTAGCGTCGTATGCATTGCCTAATTACCTTAAAGGGGGTGAACATGCATATTAATTTTAGTTTTAAAAGGACGCAGTTAACCAAACTTGTATTATTAGATTAAACATACTGGTGAGGCGTTCAACAATTGCAACTCAGAAAAAATAAAAACCCTAAGTAACATGATGTCTAATGCACATAGAAGCTCCTAAAACATGGTCTCTAAATGCTAATGAGAATGCAACAGTAATTTTATAACAGTTACTTGTTGGTTATTAACTAATCGTGATTACGAAATGAGTATAATAACAGACTGAAAGTAAAGAGCCTAAAAAAGGATTACTAACATGTGACATGCATGTCCTATACATGATATCTATTGCGCAAGTAGGTAAATAAAGTCCTATAAGCATGTTTTCTACCCATTACTTGAACTAAGCATGCGTAACCCCTCCCATATTCACTATTCGACCCCAATCATTCGTTTACAAATTATTACAAACCAAGGATAGCCGAATTACAGTAATAAAGAATAAAAAATAAGAAGTTATTCTATAGGAAGCCTTCAGTCAGGCCCAATCTTCCAACCTCACTCCTTTCGAGTTTCACAGCCTTTGCCATGGTCTGGGTGTGACAAAGCTCCCTAAGGCCCCATTGGGTCCCTGGCCAATACCAGCACCCAAACATTTACCAAAAAATTTTGAACAAGTGCAGTGTGGAATTACCAGCCTTATGCATCAAAGTTTAGTGAGTACTCAGAGGTACCCAAAGCAATGCTTACACGAAGGGGGTAGAACTTAATCTCTAAGAGTAGTGAGAGTGCGTGATATAGTTTTAAGGAAATTGAGTTGAGAAAAAAAATAGTTTAAAAATGATCCATATAGAATCAATTCTTGAAAGAAAAACAATAGAAGAGTGTGACAGTTTTGTAAGAAGGTGAGTAGGACAATCTCAGAACTAGAATATCACGCATAGTTCAGGGAAGCAAACACAAACAGGGGAAAGGGGAAATGGGGACAAGTAATTCACATGTAAGAGCATAGTTGCACATATGTAGACATCAGAGAAAACATTTCGGAACTTAAACAGTCACAACACATTTCATCCCAAAGTGCTCATGGAAGAGATTCAGGATTATTTAGTAGCTAGGAAGGGTCGTGAATACATGCTAATAATGTACTGGGGTTAGGGGGTAAGGAAGAACTGTATTAAACAAGTAAGGGAAACAGTAGACATGCTGAATTAAGGGAAGGGTAATCACATTAATGAACTAGCAAAGAGGCACGCTAATTGCAATGAAAATAGCAGAACCATAAGTAGAAGCATAAAAGAAATAAGAGAAAGTGCAATATGCATAAAAACATGTTGTTTTGGAAGCTGTAAATCAAATAGCAGACATACCAGTCAAAAGTGGGATAATAGAGCAGTAGTGTGCCGGGAAGTAGAGCAGTAGGGTGCAGTCCAAGAGAGAAGCAATGTATAGAGCAATAAAATAGTAGAGTAACAAGTTACTCAGTCTTGGCTTTTAGCCGACTAGGTAACCAGTAGTCAATAAGAGAAGCGAGCGAGAATGTGTAGGAAAGTAAGAGAGAACAGTGAGTATGCTTGTGTGTTTAAGAGAGAGTTCAAAACAGTGTGGTTGTTCGTCTGTTATGCTAAACAGATGGTAGAGTATTTATAGTTTTGAAAACAAGTAAAGAATAGGGTAACAAGTACACAATTATAGAAGCAATACCAATTGGAATCAATCACAGGACCAAACTCATTTTAATTAGGGAGTCATGATTCAAATGGGTACAAGTTATATCAGATAAGGAAAGAATCACTTAGACTACTGAATCTACCATAATAGGAGTAGTAAAGCATGTAACATGTAATAAGGGCCAAATACGTAATATTTCAAGTAAGGAAAATATATACTGAATATTTGAAAGTATGTTTATACGCATAAATATGGTGAAAATATAAATTAACTCTGAAAATTAGTCAAAGAATCACGGATGGGACTAAAATCACAAGGAATTAGTTCTAAGTAAGTAAAGCATCTCACAAATAAGGAAATGATTCAAAATCAGTGAAAAACTTCTAAGGAAAACATATACAAAATCAGGGATTCGAAGAGATGCACAGAATCAACAGAATATTGGGTAAACAATGAATAATTAGACCTATTAAACACAATAGGCACGAAAATCAGAAAACCCTAAGCAAGAAATCACAGAAACAGTAGAAGGTTGGAACCCTAACAACAAAATTAAAGCATAGAACTCGGAGAATAACCCAGAAGATCACACAAACAAGCAAATAACATAAACACAAACATATAGTACTCAAAATCAGAATATAAAGTGATTTCGAAAAGGGGTTCAGAAACCATAGTTTGAAAAAAAAAGGGAACAAAACGTTTAAAACCTGAGCAATCGTAAAGATCGAGTAGAGAGTAGTGTAAAACATAAAGGTGTGAGTTAAAATCGTTTAAAAAATACAGAGATTTAAGAGGTCTGGGTAGAGATTAGGGTTTCATAACAAACCAGTGAGAAGTAGGAGAAACCTGGCTGTGAAACTCAACAATAATTGTGTTCATAGCACCATCGGACCAAAACCCATCGGAGAAAGGTCGAAGACAAACCAGGCAAAGGTTTCAGTGACCATCTCGTATGGTGGAGGCTCCTGGGGTCTCCAGGATAGAGGGAATCAGCGATATAAGGTTTCACGGCGGCTGGTGGTCGAAAGAGGTGAGGCTGGAGGTGGCCGGATAGATGGTGAAGGCCATCGGAGAAGAACTAGAAGGTTCTAAAGAGAAGGAGGAGAGGAAGAGACCAAGTAGAGAGAGAGACCGGTGTCGATGAAATGAGGGGTCGGGGGGGTAGTTAGAATTTAATTAAGGAAACGAAATCTGGGCCGTTGATCTCATTTGATCAACGGCTCAGATTAAATCGAAGCTGGGCCGAGCTATTCGGAGATTGGGCTGGGCGGATTTGGATTGGGTATTGGGTTAATTAAAAATCTGATGGGGTGGGTTACAATTGGGGCTAAAATTGCAATAATAATAGGTTAGGTATTAAATAGCCAATTTCTCCCTCTTAATTTTATAAAAATATTGGAAATGATTTTAATAGAAAATTAAAAGTACTGAAATCATTAGTAATACAAAAATACTGGAACTGATTTTGCAATTATAAAAATACTATTAATAGAAACATGGGCTATAATTGCAATTATATGCAAATTAGCTTTAAAAATACCAAATAAATTTGTAAAAATATGCAAAAATCACCTTAATTATATTTTGATTTAAATATGAGAAATAAATAAATTATTGACCAAAGTGATAATTTTGGGAATAATTATTGGATTTTGCACTGCTAAAATAGACAATAAATTGGTTTTGAAAAATCCTTAATAAATTTGGGAAAAATACCAAAATACTTGGGCATGCTTATGTATGCACATATATGTTATTTTGAAAGTATTTTGAGTGTAAAAAATACTTAGGAAAAAATTGGGTATCAACAGCTGCCCCTCTTTACCCGGGAAGGATGAAAGAGTTATCAGGTAAAGATAAGATGGCCAATTTTGACCGGAAGTGGTGATTTGAAAGGAGTTCTGACCGAGCTCTGGTTTTTGAGCCGCCTACATATCCCTGATCTTACATGAATTAAGCCATATGTAGTTCAGGAATCATTGACGGAATATGCCGATGGAGATTTGAAACGGATGAACGCGATGTTTAGATTGAGAGAGGTTTCTGAAAATCGATAGTCTGCGGGAACCGGAGCGGGATCGCTCCTGTTGAGATGACCGTTGCCAGCCGGTGTACCTGCAAGTAAGCAATAAGAGCGTATATTGTGCATAAATTTAAACGTGATGCAAATTCCCATTGGACCATGAATGATGTCTTTGGATGGTTAGGATGACGTCCTTGGACCATGACATCCCGGGCTATGAAGAGCTTAAATAAAAATTCGCAGGCCATGAAATGATGTTCTCGGTCCATGTAGATGATGCCTCCGAACTATGATGTCTTTGAATAATGATATGCAAAAGATAAAATAGGGTCCTCAGGCCATGGCATGGCGTTCTCGGGCTATGCAAATGGTGCCTCCGAACAATGACGCCTTTGGACAATTTGGCGATCTTTCAGCCCATGATATGCAGAAGGTAGCGATCTTTCAGCCCATGAAATGTAGGATTTGGCGATATTTCAGCCGATGCAAGACATAAATAAAAGGTGGCGATCTTTCAGCCGATGCAAGAAAATAAAGTGGCAATATTTCAGCCATGCAGGATGGAGACAAAGCTTAGTCTCGGAAGGTAGAAATGTAGCCTTATGCAATGTAGGAAATGCAGATGGAGGTAGAGCTTTACCTCGGAAGGCAGAAAGGTAGCCTTATGCAAAATGCAGATGGGGACAGAGCTTAGTCTCGAAAGGCAGAAAAGTAGCCTTATGCAGATGATGATGGAGGTAGAGCTTAACCTCGAAAGGAAGAAAAGTAGCCTTATGCGAAATGCAGATGGAGACAAGGCTTAGTCCCGAAAGGTAGATAAGGTAGCCTTATGCAATGCAAGAAAATGCAAGATGGAGACAATGCTTAGTCTCGAAAGGTAGAAAGGTAGCCTTATGCAATGCAAGGAAATGCAAGATGGAGATAATGCTTAGTCTCGGAAGGCAGAAAGGTAGCCTTATGCAATGCAGAGAAATGTAGGATGGAGAAAATGCTTAGTCTCGGAAGGCAAAAAGGTAGCCTTATGCAATGCAGAGAAATGCAGGATGGAGATAATGCTTAGTCTCGGAAGGCAGAAGGGTAGCCTTATGCAATGCAGAGAAATGCAGATGGAGGTAGAGCTTAACCTCGGAAGGCAGAAAGGTAGCCTTATGCAAAATGAGATGGAGACAGAGCTTAGTCTCGAAAGGCAGAAAAGTAGCCTTATGCAGATGATGATGGAGGTAGAGTTTAACCTCGGAAGGCAGAAAAATAGCCTTATGTAGATGATGATGGAGGTAGAGCTTAACCTCGGAAGGCATAAAAGTAGCCTTATGCAATGCAAGGAAATGCAAGATGGAGACAATGCTTAGTCTCGGAAGGCAGAAAGGTAGCCTTATGCAATGCAGAGAAATGCAGGATGGAGACAATGCTTAGTCTCGGAAGGCAGAAAGGTAGCCTTATGTAAAATGATGAGAAATGCAGGATGGAGACAATGCTTTGTCTCAGAAGGAAAAAAGGTAGCCTTATGCAAATGATGATGGAGGTAGAGCTTAACCTCGGAAGGCAGAAAAGTAGCCTTATGCAATGCAAAGATATGCAGATGGAGGTAGAGCTTAACCTCAGAAGGCAGAAAAGTAGTCTTATGCAGTGCAAGAATGTAAAAGGACGATTAGTAGTAAGATCTCTTAGCTGATAGCCGATTATGACAATATGCCTGCTGGGGAGATTGTGTACGGATAGCAATTGTGGGCACATGATGGTTCTGAGAAGTTGCATTCTTGGGAAAGTGTGAATGCATAAATATATCTAATGATATTGCGAATTGAGTGCCTCTTTCGCTCCGGAAATTCTGCCCCAGTTTGCTGAGCGGACATTTCTGACGGCTGTGCTGAATGACTAAAAAATCATCTTCGGAATTTGGAGGGTCCTCCTCAAAATTCTGCCCCAGTTTACTGGGCTGGTGCTTCTGGCGATGCATGGACTAAAATCAACTTCGGAATTTTGAGGGTCCTCCTTAAAATTCTGCCCCAGTTCCAATAGCAGGGGGGAAATGGAATTTTTATTAAATTGTGACCAAACCCATAGGGCTGCCTACGTATCCCCTCTTAAATGAGAATCAGGTCAGGCGTAGTTCAAATTACATCATAAAGGGAATCATTAGTGGTTACACCTAGTATCGTTTCACTGCATCTGAATTGATTGGCTTCGGCCAGACTTCTTAGTCCATTTCTGCAAGAATAAGGGCTCCTCCAGTTAGAACCCGGTGAACCATGTAAGGACCCTGCCAATTGGGAGAGAACTTCCTCTTGGCTTCATCTTGATGTGGGAATATTTTCTTCAACACCAGCTGCCCTGGTGTGAACTTCCTTGGCTTAACTCTTTTGTTGAAGGCTTTGGATATTCTGTTCTGATACAACTGACCGTGGCAAACTGCATTCATCCTTTTCCCATCTATAAGGGCTAACTGCTTGTAGTGACCTTTTACCCATTCTGCATCATCCAACTCTACTTCTTGTATGATCTTTAAGGAGGGAATTTATACCTCGGCCGGGATGACCGCCTCTGTACCATAAGACAGCATGTAGGGAGTTGCTCCGGTCAATGTGTGGACTGTGGTGCGGTATCCCAATAAGGCGAATGATAACTTCTCATGCCATTGTTTGTGCCTTTCGACCATATTCCTTAGTATCTTCTTGATATTCTTGTTGGCTGCCTCCACAGCTCCATTCATCTGAGGCTTGTAGGCTGTAGAGTTCTTGTGTTTGATCTTGAATGTTTCACACATTGCTTTCATCAAGTTGCTGTTGAGATTGGAACCATTATCAGTGATGATTGATTCCAGAATTCTGAACCGACAAACAATGCGATCGCGGACAAAATCTGCCACAGCCTTCTTAGTGACCGCCTTGTATGATGCTGCTTCGACCCATTTGGTAAAATAATCGATTGCCACTAAGATGAACCTATGCCCATTTGATGCGGCAGGCTCGATACGTCCGATAACATCCATTCCCCAAGCGGCGAATGGCCATGGTGAGCTTGTTGTAGTAAGCTCGTTTGGAGGCACCTTTATCGTATATGCATATATTTGATAGAGATGGCATTTGCGAACATACCGGATACAGTCTATTTCCATAGTCATCCAAAATACCCTGCTCGGAGTATCTTCTTTGCTAAGACAAAACCATTCATGTGCGGCCCGCAGGTCCCTGTATGCACTTCGTCCAATAGCCTGGATGCTTTTTTTGCTTTGACACACCTTAGTTAACCCAAATCGGGAGTCCTCCTGTACAGGATTCCTCCACTGTGAAAGAAGTTGCTGGATAACCTACGAAGTGTGCGCTTCTGAGTAGCGTTGGCAAGTTCTGGATATTCCCTTATTGTTAGGTACTCCTTGATGTCATGGAACCATGGTTTTCCATCTGCTTCTTCCTCAATGTGGGCCCAATAAGCTGGCTGATCATGAATCTTTACTGGGATGGGATCAATGAAATTTGTATCTGGATGTTGGATCATGGACGATAAAGTAGCTAATGCCTCAGCAAACTCGTTTTGGACTCTGGGGACGTGCTGAAATTCTATCTTTATGAACCTTTTCCTCAAATTCTGTATGTGATGCAAGTAGGGAAGTACCTTAGAGTTCTTGGTTGCCCACTCTTCTCGAACCTGATGTATGAGCAAGTCTGAATCCCCGATCATTAGCAACTCCTGAACGTTCATGTCAATGGCCATTTTGAGCCCCAAGATGCAGGCTTCATATTCGGCCATATTATTGGTGCAAGGGAACCTGAGCTTGGCGGATACCGGGTAGTGCTGGCCGGTTTCTAATACTAGGACTGCTCCTATGCCAACTCCTTTGAAATTTACAGCTCCGTCGAAAAACAACCTCCAACCATCATAGGATTCTGCAATATCTTCTCCTATGAAAGATACCTCTTCATCGGGAAAATACATTTTTAGGGGCTCGTATTCCCTGTCCACGGGATTCTCGGCGAGATGATCCGCCAAGGCTTGCCCTTTGATTGCTTTCTGGGTCACATAAACAATGTCGAATTCACTTAGTAGGATTTGCCACTTGGCGAGCTTGCCAGTGGGCATGGGCTTCTGGAAGATATACTTCAGAGGGTCCATTCTGGATATGAGATAAGTAGTGTAAGCACATAAGTAATGCCTCAACTTCTGCGCGACCCAAGTCAGAGCACAACAAGTGCATTCTAAAAGAGAATACCGGGCCTCGTACGGTGTGAACTTCTTACTGAGATAGTAGATGGCTTTCTCCTTTCTCCTTGTTTCATCATGTTGTCCCAGAACACAACCGAATGCTCCATCCAATACCGCAAGGTAAAGAAATAGGGGTCTTTATGGCTCAGGCGGAACCAAGACTGGTGGCGTTGATAGATATTCCTTGATTCTGTCGAAGTCTTTCTGACAATCATCAGTCCACTTGGTAGCAGCATCCTTTTTTGAAGATAGGTTCACAAATGACAGTGGACTGAGCTATGAACTGGCTGATATAGTTGAGTCTCCCCAGGAAACTCATCACATCCTTCTTGTTCTTTGGCGGCGGAAATTCTTGGATAGCTTTGATCTTTGATGGATCCAATTCTATTCCTTGACTACTCACGATGAAACCCAATAATTTTCCAGCAGGAACCCCGAATGCACACTTGGCGGGATTCAGTTTCAGATTGTACCTCCTCAGTCTGTTGAAGAACTTTCTTAGGTCTTCCATGTGATCCCTAGCTTTCTTGGATTTGATGATGACGTCATCCACATATACCTCGATCTCCTTGTGTATCATGTCATGAAAGATGGTAGTCATGGCTCTCATGTAGGTGGCACCAGCATTCTTCAAACCGAATGGCATCATTTTGTAACAGTACATTCCCCATGGCGTGATGAAAGCCGTTTTCTCTGCATCTTCCTCATCCATCCATATCTGATGATACCCAGCGAAACAATCAACAAAAGACTGCAACTCATGCTTGGCGCAGTTGTCGATAAGAATGTGTATGTTCGGCAAGGGGAAGTCGTCTTTAGGATTGGCCCGGTTAAGATCCCGGTAGTCAACACAAACTCTAACTTTCCCATCCTTTTTTGGCACTGGCACGTTGTTGGCTAACCATGTCGGATACTCTACTACCCTGAGAACCTTGGCTTTGACTTGCTTGGTAACCTCTTCTTTGATTTTCAAGCTCATGTCAGGTTTGAATTTCCTGAGCTTCTGCTTTACCGGCGGACATGTTGGATCTGTTGGCAGTTTGTGAGCTACAATGGATGTACTGAGACCAGTCATATCATCATATGACCAGGCGAATATGTCTTCATATTCCTTTAGGAATTCCGTGTACTCTTTCTTTTCTGATGGTGACAGGTGAACATTGATGCACGTTTCTTTGACATTCTCTGTGTCTCCCAGATTAACGACCTCAGTTTCGTCCAAGTTAGACTTAGGCATATTCTCAAAATTCTCAACTTCTCTGACGACCTCTTCTGGTATATCATCCTCTTCTGAATCATATCCATTTGTTGCATTGTCTCGTTGCAAGTCACAATCGTTGGTTCATCTTCAAGGCAAGTAATAGTAATGCTGTGTAAAATAAAGTGAATGATAGAAAAAATAATAAGAGAGATATATAATAAACTGAAATGCTTCGATTGAATTCATAATTGTTTTGAATATCAGAGCTCTTTTCAAAATTAAAAGACAATGCAGATATAAAATCAGCTAGTAAAAGGTAAAAACGTGATGCATGGTGCTTTTGTTTAGCCTTGCTACCCTGAAGCTTTCCGGGCCCTGGTGGTTCTGATTGACCAATTGCTGAGGCGCTCTCCTCGGTTCACAACTTGTATAGAAGGGCCTTCCTCCCCTTTCTCCTCAAAAAATAACACAGCAGTCCATATCATCATCCTCTAGGAACAAATTCTTCACGGCTGACAATGCTTCATCTTCCTCCGACCCATATATAGTATCTGCCGGCTGGAAAGTCTGCTCCAGGTGAGGTATCGGATGCTTCAGTGGGTAGTAGGGACCGCGCCATGGTGGCGACCAGTGATTGAACTCCTCCCAAGTGTACTCATACCCCAAACCAAATGTAGTACCATGTTTCTTCAGCTTGATGGGTTTGGCGATTCCCTAGAGGTTTTTGCCGAGTCCCTTTCCAGGTTCGTAACACCAATTCAGGATACTTTCAATCTTGTTATCCCACCATTTATCTTTGTCTACAGTGTTGACTCTTTCAATGTGGTGGTATGTTTCTCCACCTATTCTCCTTCTGTCTCCAATCATCGGGATGGTCTGGCAACTATATATGGGGTTGCTACCATCGCCATGAATAATCACCTCTTGGTGATTCCATTCAAACTTCACTGCCTGATGCAGGGTCGATGCTACAGCTCCAGCGGCGTGGATCCATAGTCGTCCCAATAGCAAATTGTAGGATGCCGGGACATCTATCACTTGAAAGTCAACGTTGAACCAGGTTGGCCCCATTTGCAAGCATAGGATGATCTCTCCGATAGTAGACCTTTGAGACCCATCGAAGGCTTTGACATTGATGGCCCCATCTTTGATCTCGTGCAGGCTCTTTCCCAATGTTCTGAGAGTTATCAACGGACAGATGTTGAGGCTGGAGCCTCCATCAATCAAGACTCTAGTGATGAAGTAATCCTCGCATTGCACGGTGATGTGTAGGGCCATGTTGTGACTCAGTCCTTCCGGCGGTAGCTCATTTTTGTGGAAGGTGATTTTGTGGCTTTCCAGTATTTGCCCTACCATATTTGCCATTTCACCTCCAGTTATGTTGCTGGGCCAATAAGCTTCGCTCAATATCTTCATCAAGGCATTTTTGTGTGCGTCAGAGCTCTGCAGAAGAGCTAGGATGGAGATCTGCGCTGGTGTTTTGTTCAACTGCTCAACGACCGAATACTCCTTAGCTTGTATTTTCCTCCAAAGATCATCGGGCCCAGTTTCAATAGTCCGTCCAGAGGCTTGCTTACTGGACTCGGCTTAGTGCTCTAGAGTGTAAACCTTGCCTGTTCTGGTCATACCCTGCGCAACAATTGCTTCTCCCATCTTGGTCTTCCCTTCCCTCCTAGCTTCAGCTGTGTAATCCCATGGTATGGCATTTGAGTGGAATGATGTTATGTCTAACATTGCTACAGGAATTGGTACCCTTGGCGGTAACACAGCAACTTCGAAAGGGTACAGGTGCTTTTGGAGCCCCAAACTCAACCTCAATTGGTCTGGCCACCTTCGCATAAGAAGGTGCTTCAAATTCGAGAGGTATAGACATATTTACTTCATCGCCCTGGGAGGGCTGATTCTGCACAACAATTGGGTTAAGCATGACCACCGGTTTCTTTGGCTCATCACCCTCAGCAATCAATCCTATCGACCTCTTAGGGTCCCAGTCATCTTCGATCTCGATCATGTGAATATATCTGCCTTTGTGATAAGGCAGAGGGTTGTTGCAGACATTAGGAGCAGGCTCCTTTGCTACGATAACCTTATTGTCGATCAGAGTTTGAATCTTGTCCTTCAACGAGCGGCACTCGTCAATGGTATGTCCCTTCATGCCGGAGTGGTACGCACAGGTCTTATTAGGGTTGACCCACTGGGAAGGATTTTCTGGAGTTATAGCAGGGATAGGGGAGACGTAACTAGTAGCTTTAAGTCTCTCATACAACTGGTCAATTGGCTCAGCGATGGCTGTATATTGTCTGGGAGGTCTGTGATCAAAATTTGGTCTGGGTCTAGGGAAATTTTGGCGAGTGGGAGGTGATTCGTAGTGAGAGGGTTGGGCATTATAAGCTTGGTAAACAGGTGCAGGTTGAGAGTATTTGGGTGAAGTGGGTTGATATGTGGGAGGTGGAGATGATTGGTAAACGGGTGGTGGATTTTGGTAAGGGGGTGCGGGTGCTTGGTAATTCGGGATAGGTTGATATGTAAGTGGAGGTGACGGGTAAGTGTGGTATTTTAGTGGTGATTTGGCTCCCTGTGCGACCATCACGGCACTCACATCCTTCTTCTTGGACGTGCCACCAGACTGTAAAGCCTTGTTGGTGGCCTGCAATGCTTCAAGATTAGCAACCATACCATTCTTAATGCCTTCCTCAATTCTTTCTCCCAGCTTGATGATATCGGAGAATTTATGGCCCTCGATCAGCATCAACCTCTCATAATGTTGTGGATCCTAAGCCCGGACGAAGAATCTGTTCATTTGTTCCTCTTCAAAGGCTGGCCTGACCTTAGCATCCTCTAATCTTCAACGAGTAGCATACTCGCGGAATGTCTCGGTAGGCTTTTTCTTCAAATTCTGGATGTAGAATACATCCGGTGCATTCTCTGTATTGAATCGGAACCTATCCATGAAATTCGATGCCATACCTACCCATCTTGTCCATTTCTTGGGGTCCTGACTGATGTACCAAGATAAAGCATCTCCCTTCAGACTTCTCATGAAGAGTTTCATACGGATTTTCTCATTCCTTCCAACTCCGACCAGCTTATCACAATACGTCCTCAAATGGACTCTACGATCTCCCGTGCCATGGAACATTTCGAACTTGGGAGGTTTGTACCCCTCCGAAAGTTCAACATCTGGCTGAATGCAGAGGTCCTCATAATTCAGCCCCTCTATACCTTTGTTTCCTTCCATGCCCTAGACTTGGCTGGTCAATTTCTTGAGTTATGCTGCCAAGTTTCTGATAAGAGAGTCCTTGTCATCAGACTCAGGTGCACTTGAGATTGGTTGAGTGTAGTGGGGTACGGTATCTACGTAGATGGGAGTGTTGTGGAGGTGGTCGTTTGTGGTGTTCAGTGGTTCAGGAATGAGTAGTGGAGTGTTGTTTGGAGTGTGGCATGTGTTGCAGTGTTGAGCATGAGTGGGTTGCATCTGTGGTTGTGGGGTGTTCTATGGAGGTGCGGGATTTTGAGCATTTGGAAAGTTAACATCAGGAGCGGTGAGAGAGAATGATAAATTTTCCAAGTTCCGAACTTGATCCAGTTCTTCTCGGAACTTCAATAATTTCTGCTCAAGTTGGGCAGCAGTTTCCTTAGTAACCGGGGTATCCTGAGGAATCTCAATTCTTTCAATTTCCTTTCTGGCGCTTGAATCTCCCATCCTGCCTTTGTTCTTGTTCCGGATAGGACTCGGAGGAGGAGGAGGTGGAGGGCCCTTGGACCTCATATTGTATGATAATGGTGGCAGAATGCACAAACTAACCTTTGGGGAGGAGAATAAAAAATAAAAGAAAAACAAAAAACAAGGTAACAAGTTAGTGCAGATTATGAGGAAAAATGTTGCAATATTTAAACACATTGTGCAAGAATATAAATCGCGTCCTAATTTGGGTGCCTCGTTGTGCCCGAGGTAGGCCTAGCGACAAGTTAATTTGGAGAACTTATAATGCTAAATGCCTCATTTTATTGACAAAAATAAGACGAATCCCAAAACGACACTAAAATAGCGGAAAGTAAAAATGTCACTAATGGCCATTGGCCTTATTACATTAAAAGCGAAAAGAAAGACTCCTAACTACTTGGTCCCAGAAGGACCTTCTTCAGGTTGAATGTTCTCGTTGATCAAGTCCTCACCAACTCGCGTAGTCCTAGCAGCAGATAAGCTCGGGCCAAATGTACGCATGCATTACCTTCAGTGTTTTGACAGTCTTCAATCCTCTTGATGAACTTTCCTTCTAGCTCCACTAGACCCCACTCCAAATACCCTAGTCGCTTGTTGGCGCTAACAGCCATATCTTTCCATTCCTCGATCAACTTCTGATGGGCTTCTTCTATTTCCCGATTCTCGCTTTCACACTCTCGAATTCGCTTGCGCAGTTGATTGTACTTAACCCGCGCTTCAGCTTTCTCGTCGATGACCCTGTGACCTCGGATGAACCCGGGCTGACCCAAACCATTGTGATCATCTTCCAACCAACCTGTATAGTGTGGCACACAACGACGTGATACCTGTCTGGCTCAATAGATTCTTTCCCCAAAACGAGTTTGCAATGCCACATGTGCTGAGCTAGGCACTTGTGAGGGCTATTATCATCCTGGAAGTCACCCCTTAAGTGACTCATTTTGTCGACCATTGGTATGATTTGATTTCTTTCAGCCTGCCTCATGGCTCGGAGGGGAACATAGGGATAAGTTCCTCTTAGACCAATGAGTATGAGAAATGGTGCGTCTCGGGATCAAACAATGAATTCTTCCGTAGGGAACCACTCGACCATCCACTGTACCTGGTCTTCTTTTAGATTCCCAAATAACTCCACCCATCCTCCAGCGTCCTTTGGCTGAGCGAACATGTTAGGCATATAATTCATACGCCTTGGCTGGTGGAAGGCAATGTGATCATCCCAGTTTCTGCGTAGGATCTCTTGCCGGTATTCTCCTTTCTAGAGGTGCTCCATAAGCCAGAGCTGAAGTAATAAGTTGCATCCCTCAAAATGATTGGCCTTTCGCTGACAGTTGTCCAGGGCTCGGTATATCTCAGCAATGATCATGGGCACTATACTAAAAGGCTGCCCGCCAATTCCTTCCATCAGAGTCTTGGTTACCATGGCCAGTCTTGTGTGGATCCTAGCCTTCTTCATAGGGAACACTATCATCCCCAGGAAATAAAACATGAATACGAAGACGCTTCTGTGAATATGCCCTAATGAGGTGAGGGCGAATTCGTCTGAGTAGGTGCGGTATGACTTGCTATGGCCATACCTCTCATACAGATAGTCAAATGGGATGTAGGAGTCTTTCAAACAGGTCAAGTCTAGATTCTTTTTCAGCCCCATCATCTTAAGGAAACCCCTACCCTTACGATTTTCTGGCATAAGCAAACCCGGAATCTTCAAAGGAATACCATCTAAACCTCCTATTTCTTCGAGCAAAGGAGTCATTTCAAGGTCCCCCAAGCGGAACATGGACCTGTCACTATCCCAGAACAGTGTCGCAGCTTCTATGATTTTGTTGTCAGGCTGGATTTCTAGAAGAGAAGGCAGATTCCCTAAGTATTTGCGGACAAGCGTCTGATCACTGGAGTAGAGGTCTTTCCACCAATTTGGCAGCCTTGGATGAATGTTGGTTACTATGACAAATCTGGGGACTTCGTGCCTCATTTTCTGCAAAACAGAGTGTTAGACCCTTACCCCGCCAAACTCGACTATTTAAACCAATAATTAGCATAGCAAGCATTTAGTTCTCTAAATAAATGCATAGAACATGTAGGTGTCTGTTCGGGTTTCATGGAAACCCGATGGACTTTGGACAAGGCTATCTTAATGAGTCATTATGCGGACAACATAACTGACTCGGCTAGGTTTGACCATGATGCATGTACAATTGAACAGAGTAAGGTTTCTATTGAGGTATTAGACAGGTACCCTTGAGCGGACAACTCAAGAGGGAAAGGCACGGAACCGTCGACTGCACCGCTGATTGACTGGTTTTACCGCAAATACGCTTTTACCGAATTTAAAGGGTGATAATATTGGAAGAGCGCAACCACTCATTATAAGCGTTGCTATGGGATTTGTTTGGCACGAGTGGAATATGATGTTGAAGATGCAGTTTACAAGAATGAAACAAATTGACATGTATTTTCACGTTCATAAGATAAATGATTACAATAATTGCAGTAATTAAAATAGTATTGAAATAAAGCAATAAAAGAAAGCAGTTAAAGGAAAGAAAAGACATGAAGATCCAAGTTAGTTTCGTAGTGAAAGGATAAAAGACAGTAAATAAAGCAATTAATGAGATGGTAAAGTCACAAGCAACATGCAATGGTGGACGATGTCTGACATTAGAGGCATTAGTCCTGTCGATGCCCCCTTTTTCTATGGGTCGAAATCGGGTATACGACATTGGGAGGACAACTCTATTCCCTTTCAAGAATTGGGTTTAGAAGTTGAAGAGTCGCCACCTAATGATTATAGTGCATTAGGACACTTTTTAGAAGAGTTTGAGTTGGAAAACCAGAGTTCAGGTAAGAGCTAGAAATTATCTCGAGGGGAACGTGTTAGGCATCCCTCAAGATCCACTAGTGTGGTCCCGGCCATGCTACAATTGTGACTTTACAAGTAAATAATCAAGGCTCGAATAAGGAGGGTTCTCACATACGTTTTGCAAGTAGGTTGAAAGTTTGAAAATAAAGAAGGCAGAAATTTGAAGAAATGATTTTAGACAAGTTCTAAAAAAACAAAAACAAAGGGGAGGGGGTCCTAGGTTTGTGAACAATATGGATCACATCAATGCAATACCCAGTAATCACTCCTCAGAAGAGGGGCTACATGAGATATTAGTGCATCGATCATCTCCATATTCTACCCTTCCCATCCCGTAAAGGTTATTTAAAACGCGTGATTTGGTCACGAAAGCTTATTTCGTGCTATTACCCATCCCATCCTATAAGTCCTAGAGGGTATTTAGGACCACTATTCCTACAAGGTAAGGACTAGGTTGAACCCTTAGGTTTAAAGGACAAAATGCTAAGAGACATACATAACAAGTAGGACTACACATAAAGGGAACATAAAGGCAAATAAAAAGCTCACAGATCCCTCCACAAGTAAACATGTAATCAGCACGTCTCAAATACATTTAAGGTCTCAAAGATAGGAGTTTACAGAAAACAGGAATAGATAACAGCAGTTGAGTTTAGCGACAGATAAAAAAAATCATTAAAGCATGGTTTTTGAAAATCAAGTAGTGACAGTAGCTTAACGAGGTGCAGGACAAGTATTCAAAATAGCACGATTCTGGGCAGAGAATGGTAACCCAATAGTTTGAAAACATAATAGACCAAGAATCAGAAAATCAGTGAGAGTAAATAGATGCACAATTTCAAGATTTTGTTTCCAGATAGAGCGGGAGTTTTTTCTTAAAAAAACAGAGTGAACTTCAGCAAGAATGGGAGCAGCAGAGTTCAAAATTATAAGAGGCTGATTGGTCTTAAACCGGCAAAACATGATTAATCGATTCTTATTAGGCCTAAAGTTTGTCTAGGCATCGTATGTGTTGCCTAATTACCTTAAAGGGGGTGAACATGCATATTAATTCCAGTTTTAAAATGACGCAGTTAACCAAACTTGTATTATTAGATTAAACATACTGGTGAGGCGTTCAACAATTGCAACTCAGAAAAAATAAAAACCCTAAGTAACAGGATGTCTAATGCACATAGAAGCTCATAAAACATGGTCTCTAAATGCTAATGAGAATGCAGCAGTAATTTTATAACAGTTACTTGTTGGTTATTAACTAATCGTGATTATAAAATGAGTATAATAATAGACTGAAAGTAAAGAGCCTAAAATAGGATTACTAACATGTGAGATGCATGTCCTATACATGATATCTATTGCGCAAGTAGGTAAATAAAGTCCTATAAGCATGTTTTCTACCCATTACTTGAACTAAGCTTGCATAACCCCTCCCATATTCACTATTCGACCCAAATCATTCGTTTACAAATTATTACAAACCAAGGATAGCCGAATTACAGTAATAAAGAATAAAAAATAAGAAGTTATTCTATAGGGAGCCTTCAGTCAGGCCCAATCTTCCAACCTCACTCCTTTCGAGTTTCACAGCCTTTGCCATGGTCTGGGTGCGGCAAAGCTCCCTAAGGCCCCATTGGGTCCCTGGCCAATACCAACACCCAAACATTTACCAAAAAATGTTGAACAAGTGTAGTGTGGAATTACCAGCCTTGTGCATCAAAGTTTAGTGAGTACTCAGAGGTACCCAAAGCAATGCTTACATGAAGGGGGTAGAACCTAATATTTAAGAGTAGTGAGAGTGCGTGATATAGTTTTAAGGAAATTGAGTTGAGAAAAAAAACAGTTTAAAAATGATCCATATAGAATCAGTTCTTGAAAGAAAAACAATAGAAGAGTGTGACAGTTTTGTAAGAAGGTGAGTAGGACAATCTCAGAACTAGAATATCACACATAGTTCAGGGAAGCAAACACAAACAGGGGAAAGGGGAAATGGGGACAAGTAGTTCACATGTAAGAGCATAGTTGCACATACGTAGATATCAGAGAAAACATTTCGGAACTTAAACAATCACAACACATTTCATCCCAAAGTGCTCATGGAAGAGGTTCAGGATTATTTAGTAGCTAGGAAGGGTCGTGAATACATGCTAATAATGTACTGGGGTTAGGGGTAAGGAAGAACTGTATTAAACAAGAAAGGGAAGTAGTAGACATGCTGAATTAAGGGAAGGGTAATCATATCAATGAACTAGCAAAGAGGCATGCTAATTGCAATGAAAACAGCAGAACCAAAAGTAGAAGCATAAAAGAAATAAGAGAAAGTGCAATATGCATAAAAACATGTTGTTTTGGAAGCTGTAAATCAAATAGCAGACATACCATTCAAGAGTGGGATAATAGAGCAGTAGTGTGCAGGGAAGTAGAGCAGTAATGTGCAGACCAAGAGAGAAGCAATGTATAGAGCAATAAAACAGTAGAGTAACAAGTTACTCAGTCTTGGCTTTTAGCCAACTAGGTAACCAGTAGTCAATAAGAGAAGCGAGCCAGAATGTGTAGGAAAGTAAGAAAGATCAGTGAGTATGCTTGTGTGCGTAAGAGAGAGTTCAGAACAGTGTGGTTGTTCGTCTGTTATGCTAAACAGAGGATAGAGTATTTATAGTTTTGAAAACAAGTAAAGAATATGGTAACAAGTACACAATTATAGAAGCAATACCAATTGGAATCAATCACAGGACCAAACTCCTTTTAATTAGGGAGTCATGATTCGAATGGGTACAAGTTATACCAAATAAGGAAAGAATCACTTAGACTACTGAATCTACCATAATAGAAGTAGTAAAGCATGTAACATGTAATAAGGGCCAAATACGTAATATTTCAAGTAAGGAAAATATATGCTGAATATTTGAAAGTATGTTTATGCGCATAAATATGGTAAAAATATAAATTAACTCTGAAAATTAGTCAAAGAATCACGGGTGGGACTAAAATCACAAGGAATTAGTTCTAAGTAAGGAAAGCATCTCACAAATAAGGAAGTGATTCAAAATCAGTGAAAAACTTCTAAGGAAAACATATACAAAATCAGGGATTCGAAGAGATGCACAGAATCAACAGAATATTTGGTAAAACAATGAATAATTAGACCTATTAAACACAATAGGCACAAAAATCAAAGAACCCTAAGCAAGAAATCATAGAAACAGTAGAAGGTTGGAACCCTAACAACAAAATTAAAGCATAGAACTCGGAGAATAACCCAGAAGATCACACAAACAAGAAAATAATATAAACACAAACATATAGTACTCAAAATCAGAAGATAAAGTGATTTTGAAAAGGGGTTCAAAAACCCTAGTTTGAAAAAAAAGGGAACAAAACGTTTAAAACCTGAGCAATCGTAAAGATTGAGTAGAGAGTAGTGTAAAACATAAAGGTGTGAGTTAAAATCGTTTAAAAATACAGAGATTTAAGAGGTTTGGGTAGAGATTAGGGTTTCATAAGAAACCAGTGAGAAGTAGGAGAAACCTGGCTGTGAAACTCAACAATAATGGTGTTCATAGCACTATAAGACCAAAACCCATCGGAGAAAGGCCTAAGACAAACCAGGCAAAGCTTTCAGTGACCATCTCGTATGGTGGAGGCTCTTGGGGTCTCCAGGATAGAGGTAATCAGCGAGATAAGGTTTCACGGCGGCTGGTGGTCGAAAGAGGTGAGGCTGGAGGTGGCCGGATAGATGTTGAAGGCCATCGGAGAAGAACCAGAAGGTTCTAGAGAGAAGGAGGAGAGGAAGAGACCAAGTAGAGAGAGAGACCGGTCTCGATGAAATGAGGGGTCAGGGGGGTAGTTAGAATTTAATTAAGGAAACGAAATTTGGGCCGTTGATCTCATTTGATCAACGACTCAGATTAAATCGAAGTTGGGCCGAGTTATTCGGAGATTGGGCTGGGCGGATTTGGATTGGGTATTGGGTTAATTAAAAATCTGATGGGGTGGGTTACAATTGGGGCTAAAATTGCAATAATAATAGGTTAGGTATTAAATAGCCAATTTCTCCCTCTTAATTTTATAAAAATAATGGAAATGATTTTTAAAGAAAGTTAAAAGTACTGAAACCATTAGTAATACAAAAATACTGGAAATGATTTTGCAATTATAAAAATACTATTAATCGAAACATGGGCTATAATTCCAATTATATGCAAATTAGCTTTAAAAATACCAAATAAATTTGTAAAAATATGCAAAAATTACCTTAATTATATTTTAGTGTAAATATGAGAAATAAATAAATTATTCACCAAAATAATAATTTTGAAAATAATTATTGGATTTTGCACTGCTAAAATAGATAATAAATTGGTTTTGAAAAATCCTTAAAAATTTGGGAAAAATACCAAAATACTTGGGCATGCTTATGTATGCACATATATGTTATTTTGAAAGTATTTTGAGTGTAAAAAATACTTAGGGAAAAATTAGGTATCAATAGTGCTCGACCGAGTAACCCCAGTCAAGCGGACCTGGGTGCCTTTCCTATCCCACGTGTTACCCCACGTTTTCATTATCCGTTAACCAAGTGAAATAACCATTTATGATTTAAACACATTCTTACGAGATTTACATAATATACATGGTTACTTAGCGTGGTTTACAAGTTACACTACCCAAATACAAAATACATAAGTACATAACACACATTTCCTGTTTACGGAGCCTCTAGGGATACAAAAGAGTGTTACAATACTTACCGGTAACAAGGCTCCGGCTATACCTTACGCAAATACCAAAATAAGATTTCCGGAAGGAAAAGCGGCATGAGCCACGCAGGGCCCCGAGAGGAAAAAGGGGCTCACCAATACAGCTGACGAAAAGTGGAAGGAGTGCTACTGTTGGTGGACTGGAGTACCTACTATAGAACCACCTACAATCATAACACGAATGTAGCGCCCCCGACAAAAGAGACGTTAGTACATTTGAATTGTACTGGTATGTATGAACAAACTTTACCCCAAGTAAAATCAAGAAATACACAAGTAACAAACAGAATCAACAATCCAATGCACATGAAAGGAACAACCAAAGCCAAGCAAGTTCCACAATCTCTCCTTTTCCCCTTTCAACATTATTTCATCACATCAATGGTTTCACAGCTTTCACATATTTTCATTTTAATAGTGATTTCGATCACTTTTCCACCCGTATTACCTCGGCCACCCTTTCATTTCAATAGTGATTTCGATCACTTTTATTTGATAGGTTGTGAATCACACAAATCCTTATATAACTGGAGATATGATTGTCCAAAGTGAGGTCTTGTGCGCACTCATTTGCAACTTTCGTCTCTTATGAAATTTTCCAACTTGGCTTAGACTTAGGCCTCTCCTTAGACCCCAATTCACTTCTACTATGACTTATACACTTATTAACATATCCAATTGATATCCATAATCTCCTTAATCCTCATTTGCACGCAAGATAAAATATTTGGCCTACCTTGGCACCACGAAATCTTAAATTACTAAGCAAATTTTTTGGGGCTTTACACTATGGTTGGTGTGACTCCATTTTATATTGTCCATGCTTAATATGATGATTTCCAATGTTGAACAAGGCTTATGGAAGTATTCTTGGTAATTGAACATGGTAGAGCATTGGCTCAAGTTAAAATTGAGTTGTGAAGTAATTGTGGAAAAGAGAAAAGGTTTATGATATTGTCTCCCTTGACGGGATGTTATTGCTTTAATATTGTTTACCTTGGTGGGTTGTTATTGCTCATGATATTGTTTCCCTTGCCGGGATATTATTGATATACTATTGTTCCTTTGCCGAAATTCTATTGTGATTTTATTGATTCCATTGCCCGCATTGCTTTGTGATTGTTGCCTGGGTAAGGAAGAGTATAAAAGCACGAAGGGTGATGCTGTATGTGATATTTGTGAGAGAGTGTTAATGCACGAAGGGTGATACCGTGTTGATATTGTAAATGTAAAAGCACGAAGGGTGATGTCGTGCCATGATATGAGTGATAATGCACGAAGGATAATGTTGTGCCATGATTATGTGAGGTAAAAGCACGAAGGATGATGTCGTGCCGATTATATTGATTCTTATTGTGAGAACGGGAGTAAAAGCATGAAGGGTGATGTCGTGCACTTGTGGTTGTTTTCCTTATTCTTGCTTATAGTTGAATTTTGGTGCTCCGTATGCTTCTTTACTGAATTTCTGTTTGTACATGATATTTCCCCGAGCATGTTTCCCTTTCCCATCTTTAATTGTTAGTTTCTGTCATTATTACTTGATGCATATGATATAATTGCACAGGTTTATTTGGTAGACTTGTCCTAGCCTCGTCACTACTTTGCCGAGGATAGGCTCGACACTTACCAGCATATGGGGTCGCTTTGTGCTGATACTACACTCTGCACTGTGTGCAGATCCCGGTGCTGGAGCTTTTGAACCATAGTAAGGTTGCTGCCTTCAGTCCATCAGGAGACCTGAGGTAGTCCTACAGGCATCCACAGGCCTTGGCATTCCCTTCTATCTTTTCATTCTATTTTTATGTAGTTCAGGGATAGATTTGTATTATTTTCCTTCATACCACTGTTTGTAGTATTCGTAGATTGTCCGTGACATTATGACACCAAATTCTGGGTAGAGTTGTATTTTGGATTTCCGTATTAGTATCTAGTGATATTATCAAATTTTGTCTTTCGCATTTATTTTATTATTATGGTTATTCCGTTGTTGATCACATGTTATATTGAACTGTTAAAAGGCTAAGTAAAAAGGGTTAATGAATCTATAATACTCAGCTTGCCTAGCTTTCAAGAGTAGGTGTCATCACGACTCCCGAGGGTGAAAAATCCGGGTCGTGACACTCGGAGACATTTGTTTGTTTACTCCCCCAATAAGTGTCCACAAACCCTTCAAATGTTTGTATGCATTTTGACTTGGAGCACCGGTGAAGAAACCTTGTTGCTCTAGCAAAGTGAGCATCACGTTGATGATTTGAAAGTTGTCTGCCCTAATACGGAGAGGGACTATTGCACTTGCATATACTTCATTGGGTAATACCCGATGTGGAGCCGCTCGTGGTGGAGGTGGGGGTGGAGCAGGAACATTGTCATGAGGCACGCGACCTCTTCTATTGCCTTGAGGTTCAAGAGGAACTTCATCAACTTGTTCATCCTCGACATCCACATCCCCCAAAGCAATATTTTCGAGCTCATTGTTTGCCATGGTTGTACCTACGATTTCTCAAACAATTTAGTAACACTGAAGGAAAAGAAGATAGTCCAAAAACACTCCCAAATATATAGTTAACACTATTTTTAACTCCCCGGCAACGGCGCCAAAAATTGATCACATCCAAATGCACACCTCATAAGAGGTATAACATGGTCATCTGCAATAATAAAATCTAACAAAGAGTCGGGATCGAATCCACAAAGAGCTAAGAAGGAGTTAGGAGTATATATTCAGAATGAGCAAATGAATTATCTAGATTGCACTTCCACAAATAGGGTATTTGTTTCTATATTTAGTATTAATCTAAGAAATTTAAATTAAAGATATAAGACTAGAGATAATTGATTTTGAGGGTTTTCCAAATATATAAAAGGCCTAGGGTTGTGACCATGACCTAGGTGTTTGTCTAATGGGATAAAGACTTTTATGCTTGTTTTCTTGATTGGGGTGTATTATAGCTCACAATTCTACGTTACCCACTAATACCTCTCGGTCAGAGAGTGATTTTACCAATTTGGCTTTCTCAAGACCATATGGGTATCAACCAAAATAGTTGATAAGAGCTCAAGTTGAGTTGCTATTATCTCTAGGTTGAACTCTTTAATTAGGTTAATCAATCTCTCAATTGACCCAATTCCTTGTTAGCTAAGTTAACCTAGACTAAGTCCATCTTTCTCAAGTAGAGACTAAGTCAAATAGGCATGAATCAATATTTGCAACTATCAATTCCACAAATGAAGCATGAATTAAGCTAAATTATAAACACCCAATCATAAACAAGCATAAAATTAATCACCCATAAGGTTTACACACTAGGGTTGGGTTACAACCCTAGTAAAAATCTAGCAACTCATAATGGGAGTAGAAGAAAACAAAGAAGAAAAGATAATATAACTCATATTGTACGATTAAAATAAACAGATCTAATATTAATACACCAAAATAATCTAAAGTTTCCTAAAACAGCAAAGAAAAATGGCTACAATGCTTCAAATATTCAAAACTTGACCTAATTTCGTGAAACTCTTCTATTTATACAAGACTGAAAATCTCGAACAAAAATGCTCCTCGGGAGGTTCTACGACCGCACGATTCCATGTGCGGTCCGCAGATTTCTTCATCTTGTCAGGAACTGGGAGGTCTGCGGCTGCGCATTTCTGAAATGCGGCCACGAGGCAACTCTTCTGCGGTCCATAGAATTAGGACTGCAACCGCACAATTCTTGTGTGGTACGCAATTCTTAGAGGCTTCTGGACTTGGTCTTTTTGCACACTCTCTGATATTCAGCTTCTAGCTCAGCTTTGCGGCCGCACAATTCATGTGCGGTCCGCAATTTGCGCAATTGTCTGCTAAAGTTTGCTTCTTTGTTTGCGGCCGCAGATGGAAATCTACCATCCGCAATTTCTTCTATGGACCACACAGTTGTGCTCTTGCACCCTTCATTGCCTTGTATCTCGGACTACTCCTTTTTTGAGTCGGATTTTGTCTCGGGAGATTAACTTCCATCATTCCTCTAATTTTGCATAATTTCATTAGTTTCGGGAACACAATTCAATGCCTTTAGACTAAAACTAAAGCTAAAAGGTGCTAATAAGCGGTCAAAATCCCCACTTATCACTTGCACACCTTAGTTGTCATGTGCTTTACCTGTCCTGCCATTTTTGTAATATTCATGGCATTCCGTTGATTATTACGTGGTTCATTTATTGTTGTGTACTCACACTCTATTATAGTAGAAATTATTGTAAATTGTGTATTGAATTATTGATGTTATTGATTTATTTATGGATCGGATTGCACGCTGCAACAAGTGGAATAAAGGTGAATAGATATTGATGTGGTGAGATCGGGTTGCGAGCCGACATGTGAAATAAGGGTAGATTGATATGGTCAAATAAAGGAAAGTTATGATATTGACTCTGATTATATGGTGGGATCGGGTTACGCGCCACAACATATATATTTACTTAATATTATTGATATTTACCCGGTGGAATAAGGGAGGATCGTGTTGTACGGTGGGATTAGGTTGCGTGCCGCAACAGTTTATGTGTTTTGTATTCCTTGTTGTATTGCATTGGCTTCGGTTTTTTCGTACGAGACTTTGGGGATTGGTATTCCCAAGTTTTGTGGTTTTCGAGGATTGAGTTGTTTTCATTAGTTACTGCTTTGCCGTCATTTTCTGTTTTCCTTTTCTATTACTATTATTTTGGTGAATTGATTTTCAAGATGAATGTTACAACCCATATCCGCATGTGTTAGTTCATGCCATATATTAGTTAACATAAATCCAAGAAGGAATTATCTTTGAGATGATAAGAAGTCAATCCTATTGGTCTTAAGTGATACAAGAGTGTATAAGGGTGATTAACCAGTATTAGAAGTTAAACGAATCAAGGATGTTGTAACTCGTATTTTTAGGTAATCTAGCGGTGCTTAATACACTCAAGAGGTCATTTATTAAGGTATTTTAATCATATAATATCCGTATCATAAGTCTTGAAGTCAAACGAGTTAGGAAACAAAAGTCGACAAAAGTTGTCGCAACTTAGGTTCATAATTTTACTTAAACATTAGGTCAAATGTTTCTAAACTTTTCTCATAATTTAAAAGGAATTACGGGGTTATCTATCCACCAAATTAAATATCTATGAGTCTAGTTTCCAACGCATTAAACCGTTCATCGATACGATCTCGGAGTAGAGAGATATTCGCGTTTTCGCGAGACTGCGCCAAGCACCTCTCTATGGGGCCCACTAAGTCGGTTTAAGATATTTGGACCTATATAGGATGACTACAACCCGTTTTAAGTCATTTCTTTTCACTATTTTCAGACCTTAGAACCCTAGGAACATCCTCTCAAGGTTCTCTCAAGATTCAAGACCCAAAAAAGGGGCAAACAACACAAATCAAGTGTCGGGAATTCCGTGGCGCTAGTAAGTCTCTTGTTCTTCTTGTTGTTGCTCATTTTTGTGTTGTTCCAGACTCGTGTGGGAGGTTGTTTTAAAGGGTTTATGTTCTGTAAATACTTCCTCATGTTCTTAATATCAATCCTAGGTGATTTCAAGCCTTCTAAAGTGATTCTAGTGTCGAAAAACACTAATTGATCGCTAGTTTCGCTTTTTGGTTGTTGTGGCAGCATTGGAGGGATATTTCATGGAAATTTAAGGTCAAATTGGAGTTGTTCTTTCTGTATAAAGGTAAGGAACCTCTTACTCTATATGTATTTAAGATTATCCAAGTTGCGGCTAAGCCATTGAAGCTAGAACTTGTGAGATATATATCGAAAGGTTTGGTAGTAATGTTATTGTTTTGTGGACTGTTTTGCGTTGTTGTTGGGCTGCGTATTTTACTACTATCTTGTGGAGTTTTGGAGGAGGAAGGGTGTGGGGAAACACCATATATATGTAGGGTTATGGGCTGATAGTTATTCGTAACATTTCCAGATTGTTTGACACGACTATGGTGGTCGTCGTATGTATGGAGTGATTAGGCTGTGTGTGGACTATATTGGGAGGCTCAATATGTTTATTATTGATGTTGTTTGGGGATGTTTGGTGACTATTTTGAATGGTGTGAGGTCATATATATAGGGGAGGTGCTGTCCGTTTCATCGTAAAATAGGTTGTGGTCGATATATAATAGTTATGACGCTTAAATGATAACGATAGTATCGTTTCTCTTATTGTAGACTAAGGAGTTTTGACAATTGCATAGCTTGAGATTGGGAAAGTATATACAAGGTATGTGAGGCTATCCCTTTCCTTCTTTTGCACGACTCCGATTGTACATAATGTAATGAACGAGCTTCCAAAGATACTCTACTCTTAGAAGCTAGTAGTACTTACATTGTTTTCCCTCTTATGGAACGATTGATACATGTTGCTTCTCTTATTCTTATGTTATCAATGTTGTTCATACTTCCTGAATCTTATAAGGTTCATAGTGAAGACTTAGTCCTAATAACGTGTACAGAGGATACCGACCTTACGTCACTCCGAAAGGTTTAGAATGTGATTCCATGAGTCGAGCATGCATTATGTATCTATTTTACTCTACCGAGCCACGCTATAGTTGGCCGGGTACGGCACCTATTGTGCAACCACTGATCAGTTGGGTTTTACCGAGCTCCACGTGGCCGGGTACGATTCTACCGAGACTATTATGGCCGGGTACGATATGATGATGATGATGCCCACAGAGGCGAATGCTTTAAAGGTTTATGTATTTATACATATGTATCATGCATTTCATGTAAGTAGCCCTCAGAGGTACTAAGATGTTACAGGTTGTATATTCTCTATCCTTGCTTACATTACTGATCGCATTTATGGTTCCTTGCCTTACATACTCAGTACTTTATTCGTACTGACGTCCTTTTATTTGTGGACGCTGCATGTCGTGCTGCAGGTCCTGATAGACAGGCAGGTGCAGCTCCCCCACCACAGTAGACTGTCCAGTTCAGCGGTGATTGGCGAGATCCCTTCTCCGGACTTGCCTTGGTCTTGGTATGCAATTTTTGTTATAGACATTATGGGTATGTCGGGGCCCTGTTCCGGCTATGTTGCAACACTTATGTTCTGTTAGAGGCTCATAGATAGGTGTCGTCTCATGTATAGTTTGGTATGCCTTGTCGGCTAGTTTTTGTTGTATAGTCTTTCATAGTAGCGAGGTAGCTCATATCTTATACGTAGTTTCTTGATTGTCTGGTCATCCCCTGCTATGTATGTTCATGCCGTCATATTTTATTGCTGGTTGTCCATGATCTAGGTCTACCATTTATATTGATCTCGTCAGCCTTAAAAGATAATAATGAAGGTTAGATGAAATGTACGTTGGTGCTCGGCAAGTGTGGTCGGGTGCTAGTCATGGCCCTTCAGTTTGGGTCGTGACAAACTTGGTATCAGAGCAAGTCTGTCCTAGGGGTTGTCTATGAGCCGTGTCTAGTAGAGTCTTGATTATGGATGTGTAGCGCGCCACATTTATAATCAGGAGGCTACATGACATCTAGGGTTGTTACCTTCTTCCTGAATCTAGATCGTGCGTAGAGTTGAGTCGTAAGTGTTCGTCTCTAATATTCACCTTGTTTTTTTCAGTGATGCCTTCGACTAGGAAGCAAACGATTAGTAGACGGCTTGATACAGCAGCAGGAGAGGGTACCAGTCAGGTGCCCCAAGTCAGAGCAGGACAAAGTGAGGCTCAAAGTGAGATGCCCTCTCATACCTCATCTACTCCATCTCCTCCAGAGGGTATTAGAAGGCACCCAGCGCCTCCAGTTCCTCCGTCTGGCACTCCAGACAAGGATATGCAGAGTGCTTTGCAGTTATTGACTAGCTTGGTAGCTGCTCAGGCTCAGAGGCAGAATACAGGTGCTGCTGAGAAACCAGTTAGTACAAGAGTTTGTGATTTTATTAATTTAGACCCTCCAGTGTTTACCGGATCAGACCCCAAGGAGGACCCGCAGACTTTTATTGACCAGGTTCATCGTACACTTCGGGTTATGCATGTTAGTGATACAGAGGCAGTAGAGTTGGCTTCTTATCGGCTACGGGATTTAGCGGTTCTCTGGTATGATAGTTGGGAGAGATCCAGGGGTCCGAACCCTCCTCCAGCTGTGTGGAAGGAATTTTCTGAGGCCTTTCTTCGTCACTACTTACCAGTTGAGATACGACGAGCTAGAGCTGATAAGTTCTTGAACCTTAGACAAGGTAATATGAGTGTGCGAGAGTACAGTATGCAGTTTGATTCTTTGGCAAGGTATGCTCCCCATATGGTGGCCGAGATGAGTGATAGGGTGCATATGTTCGTGAATGGGTTGGGACCACATCTAATAAATGAGTGTACGACAGCCTCTTTGGTGGAGGGCATGGATATTTCCCGTATTCAAGCTTATGCCCAGACCCTAGAGGATCGTAAGCGCTAGCAGAGGGCAGTTCGGGAGCAGGATAGAGGCCAGCATAAGAGGGCGAGATTTGCAGGGTATTCTGATGACTTCAGAGGCCGCATCAGGCCACAGTTTTCGAGGAGTTCGGCGCCACCTGTAGCTAGTGCTCCTCCACAGTTTCAGAGGCCTCGATATGATCGATCCTATTCTGGTCCAGGTCAGAGTTCGCGGGCATCTGGCTCGCAACATCATAGGGATACTAGTCAGATGAGACCCCCAACACCACATTGTGATCAGTGCGGCAAGGCCCACTTTGGACTGTGTCGTCGAGGTTCTGATGCATGCTATTCGTGCGGGCAGCCTGGCCATATGATGCGGGATTGTCCTAATAGAGGAGGTGATGGTATGGCTCAGCCGACTGGATCTGTGTCTGGTTCTTCCTCATCAGTTCGACCTCCAGCACGGGGTTTTCAGCAGTCAACAGGTCGTGGTAGGGGTAGAGGTGCAGTGCCGAGTTCGAGTGGTGCTCAAAATCGAACCTATGCTCTAGTAGGTCGACAGGATCTCGAGTCGTCTCCAGATGTTGTTACAGGTATTATATCTGTGTTTTCTTATGATGTATATGCGCTGATTGATCCGGGATCTACATTATCATATGTTACACCATTTGTGGCTAATAAGTTTGGCATTGAACCTGAATTGATAAGTAAACCCCTTGCGGTATCTACTCCGATAGGAGATTCTGTGATTGCTAGAAGGGTATATAGAGGTTGCACTGTGATGATTTGTAGTCGTCAAACCTCGGCAAATTTATTTGAGTTAGAAATGGTTGATTTTGATGTGATAATGGGAATGGACTGGTTGGCCTCATGCTATGCAAATGTTGACTGTCGTACGAAGATGGTTAGGTTCCAATTTCCGGGTGAACCCGTCATTGAATGGAAAGGGAACATTGCTACACCGAAAGGTAGGTTTATTTCCTATCTTAAGGCAAGGAAAATGATCTCAAAAGGTTACATTTATCATCTCGTTCGCGTTAGGGATGCGGAGGCGAAACCGCCTACTTTACAATCAATCCCTGTGGTTAACGAATTCCCAGATGTTTTCCCAGATGAACTCCCGGGCCTTCCTCCTGAAAGGGAGATTGAGTTTAGCATTGATGTGTTGCCTGACACTCAACCGATCTCTATTCCTCCATACAGAATGGCCCCGGCAGAGTTGCGAGAGTTGAAGGTGCAGTTGAAGGACTTGCTGGATAAGGGCTTTATTAGGCCTAGCACTTCACCTTGGGGTGCACTAGTCCTATTCGTGCGGAAGAAAGATGGGTCGTTACGGATGTGTATCGACTATCGACAGTTGAATAAGTCTACTATAAAGAACAAGTATCCACTTCCAAGAATTGATGACCTGTTTGACCAACTCCAGGGTGCCAAGTATTTCTCTAAGATTGATTTACGTTCAGGGTATCATCAGGTGAGGGTTAGGGAGAAGGATATTCCAAAGACGGCCTTCCGGACAAGATATGGGCACTTTGAGTTCTTGGTGATGTCGTTCGGGCTAACAAATGCCCCAGCAGCTTTTATGGATCTCATGAATACTATATTCAGGCCCTATCTTGATGTGTTCGTGATTGTATTCATTGATGACATTCTAGTGTATTCTCGTTCGGAGGCGGAACATGCGGGCCACTTGCGGATAGTATTACAGACGCTTCAGGATCGTAAGTTATATGCTAAGCTCTCCAAATGTGAATTCTGGCTGAACTCAGTAGCATTCCTTGGCCATGTGATATCTGATGAGGGTATTAGTGTCGACACTCAGAAGATCGATGCAGTAAAGAATTGGCCGAGACCTACAACACCATCAGAAGTCCGCAGCTTCCTAGGGCTAGCAGGATATTATAGGCGGTTTGTAGAAGGATTTTCCTCTATATCATCACCATTGACTAAGTTAACACAAAAAGCTACCAAATTCCAGTGGTCTGACACTTGTGAACGTAGTTTTCAGGAGTTGAAGAATCGATTGACATCTGCACCAGTGCTCACTCTTCCTGAAGGAACAGAAGGTTATGTGGTATATTGTGATGCCTCAGGTATAGGTTTGGGGTGCGTATTGATGCAGCGTAGGAATGTGATTGCTTATGCATCAAGACAATTGAAGAAGCATGAAAAGAATTATCCAACCCATGATTTGGAATTGGCTGCAGTAATATATGCTTTGAAGATATGGCGGCACTACTTATACGGCGTCCATGTTGATATCTACACAGATCACAAGAGTTTACAATACATCTTCAAGCAGAAAGAGTTGAATTTGAGGCAGCGTAGGTGGCTTGAATTATTGAAAGACTACGACGTCGAGATATTGTATCATCCCGGTAAAGCCAATGTTATGGCAGACGCTCTCAGCCGTAAATCAATGGGAAGCTTAGTACATATTGAGGCGGGTAGATGGGGGTTGATTAAAGAGCTTCATCAGCTAGCCAATATGAGAATCAGATTGTTAGATTCTGATGACGGAGGTGTTACTGTACAGAATACATCAGAATCATCTTTGGTAGCCGAGGTAAAAGCACGACAATATGAAGATCCTATCTTAGTACGATTAAGAGAAAGCATTCAACAGTGTAAAAGTATGGCTTTTAGGATCGGAAAAGATGGGGCACTGAGATACCAGAGCCGATTGTGTGTGCCTAATGTGGCAGGGTTGCGAGAGAAGATTATGAATGAGATTCATCAATCCCGATATTCCATCCATCCCGGCTCGACAAAGATGTATCATGATGTCAAGGAGCAGTATTGGTGGGATAATATGAAGAAGTCTATTGTAGAATTTGTAGCCCAGTGTCCCAGTTGTCAACAAGTAAAGATAGAACATCAGAAACCCGGTGGATTGCTTCAAAATATAGAGATTCCGACCTGGAAGTGGGAGGTGATTAATATGGACTTCATTATTGGATTACCTCGCTCTTATCATAAGTTTGACTCCATCTGGGTGATAATTGATCGACTTACAAAATGTGCCCATTTTCTACCAGTGAAGACAACTTACACGGCTGAAGATTATGCGAAGTTGTATATCAAGGAGATTGTTAGGCTTCATGGTGTGCCCATATCTATTATATCAGACCGAGGAGCTCAATTTACGGCTAACTTTTGGAGGTCTTTCCAGAAGGGTTTAGGCACACAAGTAAATCTCAGCACTGCATTTCATCCGCAGACTGACGGACAGGCTGAACGTACCATTCAGACGCTGGAAGATATGCTACGATCATGTGTTCTAGATTTTAAGGGGAATTGGGATGATCATCTTCCACTCATAGAATTCGCCTATAACAATAGCTACCATTCCAGTATTAAAATGGCCCCATACGAGGCACTATACGGGAGGAGATGTAGATCACCAGTTGGATGGTTCGAAGTCGGTGAAACAGAATTATATGGGCCAGATTTGATTCACCAAGCTATTGAGAAGGTGAAAGTGATACAGGAGCGATTGAGGACGGCACAAAGCAGACAAAAATCTTATTCTGATGTCCGACGTCGTGATCTAGAGTTTGAGGTTGGTGATTGGGTTTTCCTGAGGATCTCACCAATGAAGTGTATTATGCGTTTTGGGAAGAAAGGTAAGCTGAGTCCAAGGTATATCGGGCCGTATAAAATTCTTCGACGGATTGGACAGGTTGCTTATGAGTTAGAATTGCCATCAGAATTGGAATTTGTCCACCTGGTATTCCATGTATCTATGTTGAGAAAATGTATTGGAGACCCTTCTCGAGTCATCCCTATCAAAGATGTACAAGTTACAGAGGACCTATCATATGAAGAAGTGCCAGTGGCGATATTAGATCGGCAAGTCCGCAAGCTGAGAACAAAAGATGTAGCTTCCGTCAAAGTATTGTGGAGGAACAAAAATATGGAAGAAATGACATGGGAAGCAGAAAAGGAGATGAAGTTAAAATACCCTTACTTATTCCAGAATGAAGATAACAAGGATGCTGGTGGAAGACAGGATACATTGGAAGAAGAAACGGCTCTATGAGGTAAGCAATAATTTGAGAATACTCCTCCTTAATACAAAATGATGATATGTAGATAATGTAAATACGCATAATGCTTTGTGTAGACTTGTGAAACCATATGTTGGGCTTAATTACTTGCAAGTTTTGCTAGTGGCCATTTTATAGGGGAAAATTGATCGGAAATTTCCATTGGAATCCACGATGATTTAAACTCCCCATAAACCCTTACATTCGAGGACGAATGTTCCTAAGGGGGGGAGGGTGTTACAACCCATATCCGCATGTGTTAGTTCATGCCATATATTAGTTAACATAAATCCAAGAAGGAATTATCTTTGAGATGATAAGAAGTCAATCCTATTGGTCTTAAGTGATACAAGAGTGTATAAGGGTGATTAACCAGTATTAGAAGTTAAACGAATCAAGGATGTTGTAACTCGTATTTTTAGGTAATCTAGCGGTGCTTAATACACTCAAGAGGTCATTTATTAAGGTATTTTAATCATATAATATCCGTATCATAAGTCTTGAAGTCAAACGAGTTATGAAACAAAAGTCGACAAAAGTTGTCGCAACTTAGGTTCATAATTTTACTTAAACATTAGGTCAAATGTTTCTAAACTTTTCTCATAATTTAAAAGGAATTACGGGGTGATCTATCCACCAAATTAAATATCTATGAGTCTAGTTTCCAACGCATTAAACCGTTCATCGATACGATCTCGGAGTAGAGAGATATTCGCGTTTTCGCGAGACTGCGCCAAGCACCTCTCTATGGGGCCCACTAAGTCGGTTTAAGATATTTGGACCTATATAGGATGACTACAACCCGTTTTAAGTCATTTCTTTTCACTATTTTCAGACCTTAGAACCCTAGGAACATCCTCTCAAGGTTCTCTCAAGATTCAAGACCCAAAAAGGGGCAAACAACACAAATCAAGTGTCGGGAATTCCGTGGCGCTAGTAAGTCTCTTGTTCTTCTTGTTGTTGCTCATTTTTGTGTCGTTCCAGCTCGTGTGGGAGGTTTTTTTAAAGGGTTTATGTTCTGTAAATACTCCCTCATGTTCTTAATATCAATCCTAGGTGATTTCAAGCCTTCTAAAGTGATTCTAGTGTCGAAAAACACTAATTGATCGCTAGTTTCGCTTTTTGGTTGTTGTAGCAGCATTGGAGGGATATTTCATGGAAATTTAAGGTCAAATTGGAGTTGTTCTTTCTGTATAAAGGTAAGGAACCTCTTACTCTATATGTATTTAAGATTATCCAAGGTGCGGCTAAGCCATTGAAGCTAGAACTTGTGAGATATATATCGAAAGGTTTGGTAGTAATGTTATTGTTTTGTGGACTGTTTTGCGTTGTTGTTGGGCTGCGTATTTTACTACTATCTTGTGGAGTTTTGGAGGAGGAAGGGTGTGGGGAAACACCATATATATGTAGAGTTATGGTCTGATAGTTATTCGTAACATTTCCAGATTGTTTGACACGACTATGGTGGTCGTCGTATGTATGGAGTGATTAGGCTGTGTGTGGACTATATTGGGAGGCTCAATATGTTTATTATTGATGTTGTTTGGGGATGTTTGGTGACTATTTTGAATGGTGTGAGGTCATATATATAGGGGAGGTGCTGTCCGTTTCATCGTAAAATAGGTTGTGGTCGATATATAATAGTTATGACGCTTAAATGATAACGATAGTATCGTTTCTCTTATTGTAGACTAAGGAGTTTTGACAATTGCATAGCTTGATATTGGGAAAGTATATACAAGGTATGTGAGGCTATCCCTTTCCTTCTTTTGCACGACTCCGATTGTACATAATGTAATGAACGAGCTTCCAAAGATACTCTACTCTTAGAAGCTAGTAGTACTTACATTGTTTTCCCTCTTATGGAACGATTGATACATGTTGCTTCTCTTATTCTTATGTTATCAATGTTGTTCATACTTCCTGAATCTTATAAGGTTCATAGTGAAGACTTAGTCCTAATAACGTGTACAGAGGATACCGACCTTACGTCACTCCGAAAGGTTTAGAATGTGATTCCATGAGTCGAGCATGCATTATATATATGTATCTATTTTACTCTACCGAGCCACGCTATAGTTGGCCGGGTACGGCACCTATTGTGCAACCACTGATCAGTTGGGTTTTACCGAGCTCCACGTGGCCGGGTACGATTCTACCGAGCCTATTATGGCCGGGTACGATATGATGATGATGATGCCCACAGAGGCGAATGCTTTAAAGGTTTATGTATTTATACATATGTATCATGCATTTCATGTAAGTAGCCCTCAGAGGTACTAAGATGTTACAGGTTGTATATTCTCTATCCTTGCTTACATTACTGATCGCATTTATGGTTCCTTGCCTTACATACTCAGTACTTTATTCGTACTGACGTCCTTTTATTTGTGGACGCTGCATGTCGTGCTGCAGGTCCTGATAGACAGGCATGTGCAGCTCCCCCACCACAGTAGACTGTCCAGTTCAGCGGTGATTGGCGAGATCCCTTCTCCGGACTTGCCTTGGTCTTGGTATGCAATTTTTGTTATAGACATTATGGGTATGTCGGGGCCCTGTTCCGGCTATGTTGCAACACTTATGTTCTGTTAGAGGCTCATAGACAGGTGTCGTCTCATGTATAGTTTGGTATGCCTTGTCGGCTAGTTTTTGTTGTATAGTCTTTCATAGTAGCGAGGTAGCTCATATCTTATACATAGTTTCTTGATTGTCTGGTCATCCCCTGCTATGTATGTTCATGCCGTCATATTTTATTGCTGGTTGTCCATGATCTAGGTCTACCATTTATATTGATCTCGTCAGCCTTAAAAGATAATAATGAAGGTTAGATGAAATGTACGTTGGTGCTCGGCAAGTGTGGTCGGGTGCTAGTCATGGCCCTTCAGTTTGGGTCGTGACAATGAATTTACTATGTTGAGTCATTGTCTCGTACCATGTTGAGTTGTTGCCAACATAACGATTTTAAATAAAAGAATTGTTAACATTCTTACCTTATGTGACTCTTAAGTTAAAACTCGTCATTTCATTCGATACTTTACTATTTCTAATATTTCTCATATTTCACTTTAATTGATTTCTCAACTTAATCTCTTTACCTTGTCTAATGTTTTACTTTAATTAATAAGAATTGTTATTACGTTTTAATTAATAAATTCTATTTTAAATTCGCTAACTTATCCGATACTTTATTTTATTTGCAAATGTTATTTTCTTCACCCAAATGATTTCTAAAATAAACTCATTTTCTCATTGATCTCCTCCTTGGTTCAGAAACTAAAATTTTACTTTTACGGTATATAAATAAATCTCTTGAATATCTTAATTAGCATTTGACACGGATAGTATGTACCGGATAGCACGTAAATTTTACCATGCGGAAGTGATTTGGAAAAATGTGGGCACAAAGTGCCTTGTGTGTAAAGTTTGGAAATTGGGACTTATGATCTGAGATTAAGAGAAGTGGTATTTGGGATAATTCTTGTTGATATTCGTGCATTAGAAACGATTTGATTGATTGAGTTATCATCGATTTCCTTGCTTGAACACATTCATATCTCACATGTACCCCGGCTGTGTTGTTACTTAATTATTTGGTTGTTTCTCGTTGCTAATCACGTTGCCGTTATTTTCATTGTTGAATGTAATTTGGAATCCTTCTACTATAAGCCTTAAATTGATGTTCTTTCCTTGTTAGCTTTATGTTATATCCTTCACAGGTTTACATGTACGGTAGGTATCTTGACCTGACGTCGTCACTACTCTATCGAGGTTAGGCTTGATACTTACTGGGTACCACTATGGTGTACTCATGCTTCTGCGCATTTTTGTGCAGAACCAGGTACTTCGAATTGAGTTGGTTTTGAGACTTATGCTCGTGCGGCTGGAGACTTCAAGGTACATATGCTGGACGTTCGCAGGCTCCAAAGTCACTTTCTGTTGTATTTATTTCCATAGTTTCCTATTATTCCGGAATAGTGATGTATTCATTATATATAATTACTCTTAAAAAGGCGTATGACTTGTACTACTTGTTTTGAGATATTGTATCATTTCGAGACTATTGGCTTATTTAGAAATTTTCGGTACATGTTTAATAGTTGTTTAGTAGAACCTGTTATCATTTCGGTATGTGTTAGGCTCACCTAGTTTTAGAGACTAGGTGCAATCATGACTCATTTGGACTGAAGCATTAAAATCCAACACTTCAGTAGTCCAACAAATGATTGTGCTAAAACAGGATCAAGAAATGGTTTTGTTTTTCTTCTGAATGCAGCTTTTAAGTTCATCTTTCATTGAACAACATTTTTGTTTTTGGATACAGTACAACAACAGATCAAAAAAATTCATTTGCTACAAAAGCTAGAAAAAAATCTACACTGTTGAATTCCCCTCTTCTTGGCGGATCCAATTTGGTTCTGAGAGGGAAGTTTCCATTTTTCCATCGTCAAAAAATTTGAACCATTTTTCGATTTATGCATGCCATCCGCTCGTCTAGTTGACTAAACTACATTGTAAAATTTCCAGTCATGAGTATGTGCATCTACGTACTTTCATATTCTTGTTTCCCACGTTCTAGAATTAATGATGGCCTGAATTTCCTCCAATGTTTTCCCCTTTGTTTCTGGCACTACCTTTGCTACAAATAGTATAGTGAGTACACAGAATCCAGCATATAGCATAAATGTACCTGAAAATTCCAAAAAAAAAATAAAAAAAATTCAGTTAAAAGGAAATTCTTAAGGGTGTGACAGTTTACATATATGCAGAGTTGATGGAAATTTCTCCTTACCAGTGGCACTCCAGGACATGAGGAAACTGAAAGTGAAGGAAACCGCCCACGCGCCCAACCAGTTCACTAACACTACCAGACTTCCACCAGCACTTTTTACATGAATCGGAAAAACCTGCAAAATAAGAGTACAAATTTAATTTAACTGATTATTTTAAAGAAATTGCTTACACAATGTTTGCATAGAAGTGATCAAGGATCGGATGTGATATAATAAATTGTATATCGAGTTCAAGCTCGTGTCAATAACCTCAGACTAATCAACCAATATTGAATAATATGTAACAGATGGAACACTACTTGAAAACGGTTCTTCTGCTAGTACACAAAAACAAAGCAGCAGACTGAATTACCTCTGACATAATAACCCAGGGAACTGCTCCCATTCCAATTGAAAACGCGGATATGTACACCTGTGAAGTAGAATTTAGACTTACATTCTCACAAGTTTTACATTTTACTGTACAAGAATGAGTAAAAATATCATATGGCAATTGAATATTTACCAGGACACCAGATACAGCTAGAATTGGAACCCATTCAAGTAAGATGCCGTTTCCCTAATTAACAATAAGAACATATAAAGATAATCAAAATATGAAACCAAAACTTTCATTAACTGATTGACATTTTATGCTCTCAGTAAGTTACCTTCAGATAGAAAGAAGCTCCAGCCATAAAACAACCAACAAATGTCCCAGTTGCTGACACCTGAAAACAATGAAACAACTCTTTTCAGTGATCTATATCGTCAAAGATTTTATCCAGTGCCCTTTTGTAAAATGTAAATTTACCATAAGAAGTGGCCGTCTTCCTGATCTATCCATCAAAAATGCCCCAACTACAGTAATAGGGACCTGTCAAAATAACAGGAATAGAGTGTTAGTGATCCAAATTTTCACTCTATTGAGATTTTTTCAGTTTTAGCAAGTTATCAAGATTTACAAACCTGAACTATGGCATAGGCAATAGTCCCAATATTGCTGTTTTTAAGTCCTGCATTTTTCATTCACATTATTAGTCAAAGTATTTGAGATCTTCTTTGCCACAGTTTAAGCTGAAAGGCACATTTACCTGCTGACTCAAAAGTCTGGCTAGCATAGAAACCAATACCATTTATTCCTATAAACTGTTGGAATACCATCAATCCAATACCAATCTGGAATAAAAAGTTGAAGAATTTCAAGAATATTAGCTCCGTGTAAGCTCTTCAAAATGCATAATATTTAGGACATTTTAAGGAAATGACTTACCATCACAGATCGAATGTACTTGCTACCGAATAAGTCCAATATTCGAGCTTTAGGGAGGCTTTGAAGAGTATCAACATAAGCCTGGATTTCGGCAGCTTCAAGAGAAATATCCGCATCTTTACCGCGAAGTTTTCTCAATGCCATTTCAAATTCTTTCTCAAGACCTACTTTTGCCTGCAATTTAATTACCATATATTCATTAAACTTTGTTCAATCTTGATGATGAAACTTGAATAATTCATATTATGTTGAAAACTCACCAGCCATCTTGGAGATTCTGGAATAAAGAATAGACCTACTAACAAGAAAGTGCATGGTAGAATTCCTACAAATGAAACAATTAATTAGTCCTCGTCTGTCCTGTATTCAAATAAATAAAAAGGGCATTCCGCGCGGGATCCGGGAAGGGCCGCACCCCAAGGGGTGTGATATAGACAACCTACCTAACGCAAGCATTAGTGGCTGCTTCCACCCGTGACATATAGGTCACACAGAGATACGGAAACAACTTTACAGTTGCTCCAAGGCAACCCTTCTATTCAAATCAACTTCATTTTTAAAATATTTATATGAAATGAGTCAAGAATTACCTGTTAAAGCAAGATTTCTCCATGATATAACTGTTCCTAGTAAATATGCAACTGATGCACCACAAACAATCATAAGCTGCAGACAGAACAAACTACAAAAGTCAGAACCCCACAACTTATAATTATTTCTTACTTTTACCATTTTTTAATTTATTTTTCTATTTAAATTTTGACTTGATTTAGAATTTTATTAAGTACTTCAATTTGAGTTTTCTTACTTGATTAATTGTTGTCAATCCTCCACGGAGATCCTTTGGAGCTATTTCAGCAATAAACACTGGTACCTGGTTAATTTACCAAGAAATTAAAAGGGTTCAGTAATATTCCAAGATTTTAATAATTCTTGAATTTATTTTAATAAGCCGAGAGTGGAAAAATGAGAAAATTTAAATATTTACCACATAAGAGAATATTCCAATGCCAAATCCTGTGAGGAATCTTCCCACATCAAGTGTCAAAGTTCCCTGCATCATAACCAAACATATTAATAATTATTTGGAGATCTAATAAGAGTAAATTCTTTTCAAACTTTTTAAATAAAAAAAATTGCATAAAGATTCATACCATGGAAAAATAGACAGCAAGCCATCCTGTGATACAGAAAATAGCTGACATTCTCATTGCCTGTTCCCCCCAAAAAAAATCTCATTAATTTTGCTACTTAAATGCTTATTATTATTATTATTATTATTATTATTATTATTATTATTATTATTATTATTATTATTATTATTATTATTATTATTGCCTTCTTTTAATTTTTTTTTCTTCTGGTTTCTCTCGTATAATAGTTAAATACCCCTTTTCTACCAATGAAATCTGCAATTCTGCCGCTTGTGATAGCTCCAATCATGGCACCAATTGTGATGATGGAACCAAAAATGGAGTACTGCAAAAACAAATTAAAAAATTAGCTTTAGTTTTAAATTTCTCCACACAAAAAAAAAAACAGAAAAAAAGAGAGAAAATTTACCAAGAATGTAAAAAAATGCAAACCTGAGCAAGTGTTAAATTCAAGTCATTCCTAATTTCAGATTGAGTGGGTGCTGAGTATCCCACCTGCAAAAAACATTAACTTAAGCTAAACAAACCTTTTTTTTTCTTAGGCTTTAGATGTTTTTGTTTTAAAATTTCATGGTCCTGACCAAAAAAACAAAAGGAAAAAAAGAAAACCAGTTAATAAATCGTTTTAGAAAAGAAAAATAAACAAATATTTTTCCTGTTCCCTTTACTGGAAAAAACAAAAAGAACATCAAAAGGAAAATAGAAATACTTACACATGATCCAAATTCAAAAGAACCACAAACTGCAACACAAGTGCTTAACAAAACCATTCCAATGGATTCATTTTCCTTACTGATTAATTCTTCATCTTCAGAATCAACAATTTTAGCATTTTCAAGAAAGGGTTGTTCCAAATTCTCAAGCCCATTTTCAATATCTTTGCACTCATCAATGGCCATTCTTGAAAAAGGTAGGCAAATTAAACAAAGGGGCTGTTTTTTTTCTTTTTTGTTCTTTTGTTTTTTCTCTTAAGAAAAAGAGAAAAAACTCAAGAACTCAAGATGGTTTTTTGAGTGTAATGAACACAAAGGATTTTTGCCTTTTCAGTTCTTATGTGTTGAGGAAAAAAGTGAAATTTTGGTAGGTATTTATATGCATGCAGTAGAGGGGCAAAGGTAGATATTTTTGAGAACTTTATGTACTTCATATCAATGATTGGAATTATAATGATAAAAAAGAAAGAAAGATATTTGAGACAAAAGCTGTAAACAATTGGAGAAGATTAGGATTCATGTGGGATTAAAGCTGTCACTGACGTGTGATCGTATCAGCTCATTTTGTTGCTGTTCATATGCAACTGGAATTTTTGGTACGTTAGGAATTTGGATTTCTTTTTTTGTTTTTTGCTGTTTTCGTAATTTAGGAAATTCAGAACTTTATCTAACCTAATTTATTACAGCATTATGTTCGAAATTTACATTAATTGGACTTGAATTTTGTTGGTGTAGTTAGTGACTAGAAGAAAAGAAAATGCAAATTTAAACTTTAATTAAATTAAAAAATGACTTTTAAAGTGTCTGTTGGAAGAGTTGACGTTTAGGTTTAGGAGAAAAAATATAAGTATTTATAATACCGTTGGACTAACTATCTTAATTCTCTTCTCTATCATGTTCTCGCGGAAATCCAAGTTTTCGTTGAATTTTTATGTCATTTGCTTTAGTAAAATTCTGGACGATTTCTACCACAAATTCAGTAGCAACATATATATAGTGGGAGTTTAAATTCCTTAAAGATAAAAATTACTATATCAAACTATCGTCTATCGGATTTTCTTTTTCCCACAAGTTTATTTTCCCAACATATTTATTCTAGATTTTGCAAAAGTTGGATGTTACTAATTTTACTCCAACCCCGTCTTACGAAGCTGAATTTTAAAATTATTCAATTTTGGGTACTAAATATATGTAGAAATTTGCACTTAAATGTTTTTTTTTTTTCAAAAGGGTGCTCACTTTAAGTGAGTACATGGCTCAACGTTACAAAGTTTAATCTGAAATATATCATTCAACTGTTTGCTATTCTAATTTTTTCAAAAAATAAATGAAGGTTTATGATATTGATCCACGTAAGATAATCTTGATATCAGATTGAAGTTATTTTTTGTAAATTCCAGACGAGAAAGAGTTTATGGAAACTAAATGTCATACAGTTCAGATCCACTGCATTCAACAATTATAATTATGTTATTAGAATTAGGCTAACACAATAAAACTTAAGAGCTCAGCTGACTCAGCTACATGTCAATGGCTGATCCTTTCATCTTTTTGGCATAATTTAACTTTTCTTAGCGGTGCATTATTTGTTTGGTAATTCATTTAATTGCATTACCTCTTTATTTTTATTGAGTTAGAGTGGCACTTTCCGCTCTTTAAGCGGTGCCAAATAAATGACTACTTGACTCGTAATTCTGAATATAAAATTTTCATTGACATGTAAAAAGTGGGTTTAACCCTTGGATTTGGTAATATATCTAAAAATTATTAAATTAAACGTACTCGCTTTGGATGCAAAAATACCAATATAGATTAATGACATATTTAAACCAGCAAAGATACGCCAAAGAGCCCGACAAATGATAATTTGGACGAGATTAGACATTTTTGAACTATGTACGCATGTCACATTGGTTGGATTATTTTTTTCCTTACATACCAATGTAAAAGAAGTATTTGCTTTATCTAAAAGAAATTGACACTATTATTATGTAACTAGTAAAAAATTTGTTCGTGCTTTGCGTGCGATCATTAAAACTTTATTTGGCATACAAAATAATCTTTATACTAATATCCTAATATGTTAAAAATTTATACAGTTTTCCAACCCAATAGATTAAATTTCAAATTTTAATCCATCTTTTATCTAACAAATTAGTGTGATTTTTTTGTTCTAATTTTCTATCGCTTATGTGTTTCTAGTCTTCTAGACCTCTCCAATATAAAAATAACAATACAGAATGAAAGAAATTAAAAGAAAAAGGGTAAAATCGAATATATCACACAAATCAACGAAATCAAATTCTACAAATATTTTCTCTAATTTTTTCCTCCCCTTTTCAATTCCATTTACCTTTTTCTTCTATTTCTTTTTTTTTCTGTTTCTTTTTCTTTTCTTATATCCTTACCCATTCATTTTTTTAAAAAAAAAAAAGAATGATAAAACTCATTTTTTCAAATCTAATAGATTAAACTTCAAGTTCTTAATCCAATTTTCATTTGACAAATTAGTTTTATAACTTTTTCTGATTTTCCACCACTTATGAATTTTTAATCTTGTAGACCTACCCAAGACAAAATAACAACACAGAATGAAAGAAATTAAAAGAAAAAGGGTTAAATTGAAGTTGTGGCACAAGTCAATGGAATCAAATTTTACAAATATTTTCCTTCCCTTTTCCATTTAAGTTACCTTTTTCTTCTATTTCCTTTTTCTTTATTACTCATTACGCATTTAGTTTTCAAAAATAATAATAGAAAACTCCTTTTTCTTCTTCTCTAATTTCTCAAAATAAAGATAGCAAGTAACCAAAGAACCTAATCCATAATAACGATAGGTACCAATGAGATTCGGAGGCATAATAATGGTATGTGACTAAAGAGACACAAAGCATTTTTTATGTGGTTTTTAAAAATACAACTACAAAAAAAAATGGAAGGGCAAAAAAATAAATAAGAATCCTTTTTTATTGAAGGCTATTGAAAGAAACACAAAAAGCATTAGTAGTTATTCTCATCTTCGTATAACAAGGGTACTCTCACCTCTTTAATTCTCTCTTATCCCCTGAACAGCAATGACAGAAAAATCAAATGCATAAAATAGCAAGCACATCAAAAGATTAAAAAGTAATATGCACATAAAACCATTACCTGCAATTTTCAAATAAATGAAAAAGGAAAGTGAGCATCCCATTCAACACAAACAAAAAGAAAGAAACTGAGAATGAACTATCAAAAGTCCCATTCTCCTTTGAAATCAGAAGGAAAAAAAAGTTATCCGAATCAAGACAACCGTAACACCAAAGTAGAGGTTTCAATAGTTTTATTTATTCATATGGAGTTCCATATATTGATGTGAGACATTTTGAATACAAATGATAAGGCAGGTATTCAAAAATGAGAATGAAAACTCATTACCAACATGTGCTATATTAAAATTTATACGGTAAAATTTTAGTAAGGCATGGAAAGGAATACATGATCATACCTTCACGAATGAAAGATCACAAAAATTCTTTAAGACAAACAAAAAGTAAATGGGATACCGGTTAATGTTTAGTACGATTCAAGTCAATCCAAACCAATTTAAACTCAAGAAAAATAATAAAAAAGTAGAAGGCATAAAACATGTATCAAGCTACATAAAGTAAAAACTATGAAGACTTACAACTTCATTTTTCTTCTTTCCTTCCGGCCATGGAGGCAAGAATGTAATTCAATCTTGGAGTTCACAGCTGAGTAAATCACTGTATAAAGAAAGATGCAGATAGTATTGACATAAGCAAAATTTGATTTATCCTCAATGTCTAGAAAAGAAATAATATGTGCGAACTTCCAAACGACTAACGCTTTGCCTTCTGATCTATCCAACATTTATGCTTTTGGAATATGAAAGCTTTGAATAGTGATAGGCATTCTTCTAACGTTTTTTCTTTCATTAATGAGTGAAGCATTGAGCATTTAACTGTATTAAGTTATTGTTTTATGTTGGTATGCATATTTACAGCTTTTAATATTAACTAGTATTAAAACCCGCGCGATGCGCAAATCGTATTAAAGAATTAGAATACTAATCATTTCAAATTCTGATATTTGTTATTTGAGCATTGATCACGTTGCTTTGAAAAATAAAAATTCAACCTCCATTTTTATTTTCAACATAATATATCTAATAAAAAAATCTATATGAAAATTTTCTATTATTCTATTTTTTTATTTTCTAAATTAATTATTAATATTTTCGTGTATTATCTACTTACTTCATTTTTTAATTAATTGAAAGTATAAATGTCCTCATATTATATCTATCTCATTAGTTGTGCATTTTTTAGATCTATCGTAAAATTTTAATTAATTTTTCGCATTTAACATTTTTACCTATAATCAAAATAATATCATATTTAGTACTAATTTGTGATATGGAATTTGTCCAGATTAAAAATAAAGAAGTTATTTTGTTATTTTATTATACATCTACTAATATTTTTAATAATTTTTAATTTTATATTACTTGGCATAACCAATTAAAACTTTCTTCTCATTTATTTCAATACATAAAATATAGTTCACAAAAATTCTGAAATCCGGGGGAGAAATCACACAAATATTTTCTTTACTATCCTAATATATGTCAACAACATAAATTTACCTTGTCTCTTGCATTGAGGTCAAACCAGTTAATAAGTAAGCTCTAAGAATATATTGCATCATTAGAATTATTTGTTTCTGGGCCAGTTTTCAATTGATAAGCATACACAAAAATTCAAAAGTTAAAGTAGTATTACAAAAAAATATCTATTAATAATTTTTTGGATTCAAAAAATCATATTACAACTTTGTGGAAATAATGGTCTTAAAACATGCCTGAATACATGATCAAATTAACATATGCATAAGCACATATTAATCCTAATCCAGCACTATTCAAAGACATACAATTTTAACAACCTCGTTAAAAGCAATTGGAACCAAGATATCATAATTAAGTGATATGACAATTTCGAAATTGAAATCTTAAAATTGTAAACAATCTCTTAAAAAAGTATCAACATACCTTTTCTCGCAAAGAATACTTTTTAGTTGATGTTCAGTTCCCACATTGATCCAATTGTATTCATTTACCTTTGAAAATCTAGAAAGGTCAAATAGTTAGATGTTCTATATCATTTGTTTTACAAATAAAAAATTCAAATAAAATAATGTCTGACATACTATTTATAAAAATTGATGAGTACTCACATAAAATATGCTTTTAATTGAAATTTTCTTACTTACCAACTATTACAACATTAACTCGTGATTCTATTCTCATATATAGATGTCACGACCCGAATTTTCCATCCTCCGGAGTCGTGATGGCGCCTACTCGTAGAAGCTAGGCAAGCCATGGAATATAGAAATTTCAATCTCTTTCATTTTTAACTCTTTTTAACGAATTGAATTAATAGGTGATCAACATTTAAATAATAGCAAAAGATGAAATTAAGCGGAAGACTTAGACTAATATAATACCAAAATCAGTACGAAAATGCAACATACGTATCTACCCAGAAATCGGTGTCACAATATCCACGGACTGTCTATGAATACAACATACAAATGTCTGAACAAAGAAATACAATCTATCTCGAAAACAAGTAGAAACAGAACATATAAATAGATAGAAGAGAACGTCGGGCCTCCGGACGCCTGCAAGACTACCTCGGGATCTCTGAGTGGACTGAAGGCTGGCTCTCCAAGTGCTACTGTCCAAATGCTGCTCCAATATCTGCACATAGTGCAGAGTGTAGCATCAACACAACCAACCCCATGTGCTGGTAAGTGTCTGGCCTAACCCCGGCGAGGTAGTGACGAGGCTAGGACCAGACTCCAGATAAACCTGTGCAGTTATATAATATACAGCAAAAAAATAAACAGGAATAAACAATGTAAATGGGAGGAGGGTACATGATACGGGGAACATATCAAATCCAACAGAAGCTAAAGAGTGATAAGAGAGAACAATTCAAGTTCTACAACAAACAATAATAACACTATTGTGGCGCGCAACCCGATCCCTTATCATTTAATATTGTAGCGGCGTGCAACACGATCCATTTAAATTGCAGTTGCGGAATGCAACCCGATCCATTTAAATTGCAGTTGCGGAATGCAACCCGATCCATTTAAATTGCAGTTGCGGAATGCAACCCGATCCAATATAACATTGTTGCGGCGTGCAACCCAATCCAATATAACATTATTGCGGCGTACAACCCGATCCAATATATAATAATATTGCGACGTGCAACCCGATCCAATATATAATAATGTTGCGGCGTGCAACCTAATCCAATATATAATAATGTTGCGGCGTGCAACCCAATCCAATACATTTATATACCTTAAACTCAACCATACCACGAGTCCCGGCAAGGGATCAACAATAAACTACACTATCCCGGCAAGAGAATTCAACAGTAAAAGTATATACGTCCCGGCAAGGGAGAGTCAGCTATAACCAATCTTAACTCAATCCCTACTCATATCAGCTAACACCAATACTCAATCATAATTACTTTCCACTAAAAATAAAATAAATTCTTGCTCAATATCGAGAATCACGAATTAAAGCATCCGTAGTATCATTTAAGAACACAACAAATATCAATTTAAGACTCACGGTCATGCTCGAGACCAACGTATAGATACTCGTTACCATGCCTATATGTCGTACTCAACAAAAAGCAAATATCAAATAGGACATAATTCCTAATCTCTCAAGATAAGATTAGACCGAACACTTACCTCGAACTTCCACGGCCAACTCAAGCCTCAAACCCCGCCTTTCCTTTTGAATTTGGCTCCAAATCGATTGTATCTATACATAATCGACTTCATAACATCAATAAATACTAAACAATCCAATTCTAATGCTTAATTATAGCTTTCTAATAATTCTTCCCAAAAAGTCAAAAATTGACTCCGTGCCCGCTGGGTCAAAATACGAGGTTCGGACCAAAACCCGATCACCCATTCATCCACGAGCCCGAATATAATTTATTTTGAAATCCGACCCCAAAACGATGTCAAATTCCAAAATAATCAAAAATCTCTAACTCTACCCAAATCCCTAATTTTCTACCCTTAATCACATGTTTTAGGCCTAGAAATCTAGTGGGTGTTGATAAAAATGGAAGAAAACAAGTTAAAGATTACTTACCTAAGAGGTTATGGTGAAGAAGTTCTTCAAAAATCGCCCAAGAGGTGTGGAGAAGATGAAGTTTGTGAAAAATAATCAAAATCCCGTAATGTGTTCTGTTTTTGGAACTTAAAATAACTGGGCGAAATTACTCATCGCGTTTGTGACAGGTCCATCGCGTTCGCGATGGGTTAGGTCTTCGAAGCCTTCGCGTTCGCGGAGAAATGACCCTCAAGCCTTCGCGTTCGCATCCATGTGGTCGCGTTCGCGTAGGTTTAATGCCCCACCCCCTGCCCAGGCTCAATTAGCCTTCGCGTTCGCGTTACCAGGCCCACGTTTGCGAAGGGAAGGCCCCCTAACGCCTCGCGTTCGCGACCTGGATTACGCGTTCACGTAGAAGGAATTTCCTTCAGCATAATTAACACATCGCGTTCACGAGGGTCCTCCCGTGAACGCGAAGAAGGAAATATCAGAATACCAACAACTGAAAACCTGTAACTTTTTAAGAGTTTAAAACCTTCCGAAACTCACCCGAGCCCTCGGGGCTCCAAACCAAACATACGTACTAACTCGAAAACATCATATGAACTTATCTGTACGATCAAATCGCCAAATTAACATCATTAACATCAAATTAAACCTCAAAATCAATGAATTATTTCAAACTTCTTAAAACATCAAATTTTGCAATTTATGTCTGAATCACGTCAAATGACATCTGTTTCTTATCAAACTTCACAGAGTTATCTTAAATCACATATAAGACCTGTACCGGGCGCCGGAACCAAAATACGGGCCTGATACCAACATGTTCTAATCAAAGTTCATTTCAAATTCCTTTAAACAATTTAAGAAAATAATTTTCTTTAAGAATTCATTTCTCGGGCTTGGGACCTCGGAATTCGATTCCGAGCATACGCCCAAGTCACATATTTTTCTACGGATCTTGAGGACCGTCACATTAAGGGTCCTGGTCCGTTTACCCAAAACGTTGACCGAAGTCAAATTAACTCATTTTATGGTCAAAACTTATCATTTTTCATAGATTTTCATATTTAGGCTTTCCGGCTACGTATCCGGACTGCGCATGCAAATCGAGGTGATGCTAAATGAGGTTTTTAAGGCCTTGGAACACAGAATTCAATTTAAAAGCAAGTGATGCCCCCATCACAATAGACTACCTGATAACCAAATCTCATAGATGAATATATGCAAGAAAATTCAAATTTGCAAAATCAAAAACTAAATAGAACACATTCACTTTTATAAGCCACCAATATTGCAATTCATGATTCAATCTTAAAGTTCAATTTTTATCTTTAACAATAATATATTATTGAAAAAAGCAAAATTATTCATCTTTCCTAGAATCTCAAAATTGCATTTGGAACATAATCATATCAATGAACCTCAAAATACTTCTTTCAAGTGATTTGGATTCTTCACCATGCAAGAGACTGCATCACTGTGACCATTTGTTGTTTCAATGAATGGACTTGAAAAAATCTGAAAAACATAAACACTAAACTTTATGATCAAACCAAAAATTACAATAAGAAACTTAGAGTAGGAAAATAACAATTGTCACACCTCCTTTTTCCGCGCCCGCGAGGGTGCGTGGGAGTTTTTCCAATTAAAGGACAGTCGAAACGGGATTTATTTCTTTATTTCAGAGTCGCCACTTGGGAGATTTAGGGTGTCCCAAGTCACCAATTTTAATCCCGAACCGAGGAAAAGCATGACTCTGTATTACAGTCTGCGAACCAGAAATCCGGATAAGGAATTCTGTTAACCCGGGAGAAGGTGTTAGGCATTCCCGAGTTCCGTGGTTCTAGCACGGTCGCTCAACTGTTATATTTGGCTTGATTATCTGATTTTATGCAAATATGGACTTATGTGCAAGTTTTATCTTTTTACCGCTTTCATTATTATATTTTTTAAAGAATGTGAGCATCGTTCATTTCAACAACAAATCAACATGAACACAAATTGAACAACAAAGAACAACTAAAATTTGATTGAACAATATTTTAGCAACAAAATTTGTGTATTTTTCTCTGTTTCTGTGTGTGTTTTTTTTGTCTATCTTTTTTTTTTTTTAAATTAAAACTTCAAATTTTCATTCTTCATATGTATTCATGTATTCATTCTCCGGTTAGTTGTTCTAAGTTTTATTTATGTCCATATTTTTGTTTGATATTTTCCGGATCCAAAATCGTTAAATGATTCAATTCTTGTTTTGTTTGTTCGTCGTTGAAATAATTTTTTAGTTTGTTCATGTGTTTTGTTAAATTAATTTTCAAATTTTAAATGGAAATTTAATTAGTTTTTTTTTCATATTTATTTCATGTTTGTTTTATTGTTTAAGTGAATATTTGTTAGTTTAATATTTGTTAGATTCAAATTGAAATTTAATTAATTATTTCTTCAATTTGTTTCATTTAATGTCCAAATATACGATTTTATGCTTAATTAATACTTAATTGTGCGTTAATTGTTATTGGGAGTTAATTTGCGCTTTTATAACTTAATTTAGTTCTTAATAATAGTTTAAGTATTTTTATAATTTAGTTTTAGAAAAATAAAAGAAGAAAAGAGAGCGAAAATATAAAGAAAGTCGGAATTGGACCTCTTCTTCAATTTCAAGCCACAGGCCCAAAAAATGGCCCATTCTTCCCTACGACCCAGTCCATTTCGAACTGGGTCGACCCAGTCCATAACCCAAAAGACCCAAACCCCTTTGTCTTACATTTTACAACACAAAACAAAAGAAAAAAAAAAGAAGAAAAAACCCTAAAAAGACTAAGAAGTCATCTGCCCCCCTCCTATCTTCTTCTTCTTCCTCAAGTTTCTCCAAGGTCATCCATGGCTTCCCCCTCAAAGCTCAACCATGGCTTCCCAACGTCACACTCACACACACACACGCACGTCACCCTCACGACCCCGGCTCAACCAAACGACCTCCGAACGCGACCGAACCAACTACCTTCTCCAACCCCGTCGTTGCTTCGTCTTCGACAACCAACAACCAGTCCGTCGAGCTCCACCATGAAAGCCCACAGTTGAGATTTCCGCGACTGTTTCTGTCTCCGAGCTGCTGCATCACGCTCATCATCTTCAACACCAAGCTCCCCGTCGCTGCCCTCGTCGTCCAGCCTTATCCGCCATTGAAGCTCGAGTTTGCTCGACTATGGCTGCTTCCCCGCTGCGTTTCAGCTGCTTCTGCTTTCTTCTTCGTCGTCCCAAACAGCTGCTGCGTTGTTCTTCGCCATTGGGCTGCCGGACAATGCTTCATCTTCCCTTCGTCTTCTTCGGTTTGTCAAAGGTCGAGGGTTTTTCGTCGAGTCAAGATCCTGTACGTCGTGAGTTCATCGTCAAGTTCGTTGTTTGTTTGGTCGTTGTTCGTCGTTTCGATCCGGTTAGTAGTTTTTGAGTTTTATTTTTGTCCATATTTTTGTTTGATATTTTCCGGATCCAAAATCGTTAAATGATTTAATCCTTGTTTTGTTCGTTGTTCATCATTGAAATAATTTTCTAGTGTGTTCATGTTGTTTGTTAAATTAATTTTCAGATTTCAAAATAGAAGTTTAATTAGTTGTTTTCATATTCATGTCATGTTTGTATTATTGTTTAAGTGAATATTTGTTAGTTTGATGTTTGTTAGATACAAATTGAAATTTAATTAAATATTTCTTCAATTTGTTTCATGTGTTTATGTATTGTTAGAAATTGTTAATATTGTTAAGTTCACGTTTAAGTTCATAATTGTTTCTTCGTCGATCTTGTTATTTGTTTAAAGAATTTAGTTGTGTTAGAGAAATATGTTGGTTTAATCGTTTAAATCCATCATGTTTGTTGTTTAAAATAGATTTAATTCATGTTCATACTTTGTTTGATTGTTCTTGAATCCAAAATTTATATAGCTTGATTTCTTGTTTACCATTTGTGATTATTTCTTGAATTTGTCTCATAAAGTTTAATATAGGAATTGTTGGTTGTAATGTTGTTAGAATTAATTTTAAGTTCAATATGATTGAAGTTAGAAATCTAAATATACTTGTTTGTTGTAGTTGTTGAATCCGAAAATAGAATTGTTTGTTGCTAAAATATTGTTCAATCAAATTTTAGTTGTTCTTTGTTGTTCAATTTGTGTTCATGTGATTTATTGTTGAAATGTTGTTAAAATCGTGTTCATGTGATATTGTTGTTATAATGTTCATCCGTGTTCATATTGTTGTTTGAACATTGTTAGAAATTGATCATATTGTCTATATTTTGGTTAAGTTTGATTAATTGATGTGTTATAGCTGATGGGTAGTTTGGTAATTTATAGTACTTTCGGGGGTAAAATAGTAATTTGCAATAGGGTCAGAGGGGTAGTTTAGGAATTGTACATTTTGTAATTGTTTATATGAAGCATGGGGGACAAAATAAAATGGGGTGGGTTGTGATATGGTTATTTAATATAAAGGGGGGACAAGATTTAATTTAAAGGGGGAATCTTGCATTATTTTATGTTAGGCATGGGGGACAAAATGAAATGGGGTGGTGTGATATGTTTATTTAATGTAATGGGGATGAGTGGGAAGATAATGGGTTGGGTAGAGAAAAAGTATGGATTTTAATTAATTGAAAGGTTTATGGGATGGGTTATAAGAAGAAGTCTTGAAATCAGAATAGGAGAATACAGAGAGATAGAAAAAAATACACAGATACGAGAGAGAGAAACAAATCTGAAAATAAGAGAGAGAAAAGGGCTGAACATTTAAGAGATAGAAAATTCCGAAAAATATTTAAGCTTTCAAATAAAAAAAAACTAAAAAAAATATTCTGCTTTCTTTTGTTGTTTGAAATCAGAATTAATTGTTGTTTCATCAAAGCTGGAAGTTTTTTGTTTTTTTTTTGGGATTACTACTCCACCGGTCCGTTACTGGGTTGTTACTATTGCTGGGCTATTGTTGCTGTGTTGTACTGATTTTACTGCTGCTGCTGATTCTCATATTCATTTTCTTTTGCTTCCAATATCAGGTACACAACTGAAAAGCTGGTTATTGTAATCCGAAATATGAAGCGTGAATACATATGAAGAATGAAAATTTGAAGTTTTAATTTCGTTTTTTTTTCTTTGTTCCTTTTGTTGATTGTATTTAAGCTATTTCATGAATTACTAAATAATAACTGGAATAAGAAAATAATATCATAAGTTAGTCTGTAATAAATCGGTTCGGCAAAAATAGGTTAATTCATTAGTTATGAAGGCTTCAAGATTATAGGTTGATCATGAACAAGTAGCTAAATTTAGATAAGACACGAATTTAAATTAAAAATCGTAAATTAGGCATTAAGGCATGACTTGAGCTTAAGCAAGATTAGAAGAACGTTTAAGTCTAATAAACTTTCTAATAAGTTTTAGTAATTATGGTTAAATTTAGTTTCAAATGATTGTGAATAATTAATCTCAATAATATTTTTTTTTAAAATAACAATGCTAAGTTTTAATCTAGCTATATTTGTTTATTTTGAATATTAGTTGTTGAAATTTTATTTAATTTATAATTTTCGAAATTAAGAATAAAATTCCTTTTTCATCAATATTTGTATGAATCAAGCAATTAGCGTGTCATGTTTTCTTAAATAATAATAATAATAAAAAAACGTAATTAATTAGGATTTTCTTTATTCATTTTAGAGACTAATTTTAAATAGCAAAATGTAGTCGCTTTAAGATTTATCCATTTAGGAAAATAAATGAGATGAGCCTCGCTTAATAAAATGTATAGATTGCGGGGCCCTCAATAAATGTACATTTAATTGCTTAGAATTAAGGAGGAGTCGTTTTAGCAAATTTCACGGCCCTACCCCAAAGTAATAAATCGCTAATTGCTTTAGGCGCGATATAATAATAATACATTCTTAAACACGGGTATGCATTTATGCGACCCAAATCCAAATCCCAAAACATTGAATAAAAATATGTTCCGGATCGTGGATGCATTTTATGTGACCCAATCCAAAGACATGTTTTTAAACGATGTTCACATTCTTTAAAAAATATAATAATGAAAGCGGTAAAAAGATAAAACTTGCACATGAGTCCATATTTGTATAAAATCAGATAATCAAGCCAAATATAACAGTTGAGCGACCGTGCTAGAACCACGGAACTCGGGAATGCCTAACACCTTCTCCCGGGTTAACAGAATTCCACGCACAATTAAGTATTAATTAAGCATAAAATCGTATATTTGGACATTAAATGCTAGAAATGCAAACGATGCCTATTTTGTAATTTTTAATTTTTGTAAAACAAATTTAATTACTAACAATTGTAGAATTAAATCCTACATGCAAAATGCGACATATTTTTGTATTTTTTATTAATTTAGCAAATAAACACGCACAGAAAAATACAAATAATTATTCAAAATATCACAAAATATCACAAAATTGCACACCAAAGAAAAATCATTTTATTTTTGAATTTTTTGGGAGTAATTCTCATATAGGGCAAAAATCACGTGCTTACAACAATCTCTAGTAATTTTGCTACATCTATGACACGAACATATTTAATTGCCTTCTCTTGATTAGTTTAACTACTTTTAATTTGGACTCTTTTGTGATCTTGAGACTTCTAGGTAATCTTAGTACTCCTTCCTTCGTGAAATAAGAATCAGTCTTGAATCTTTTTATTTTTGCCTAATGAAAGATTTTAAACTTGAGCATTTCTTTTTCCTTTTGTAAAATATATTATTTCCATAAAATCAACACTGTAATAAATATTCTTTGCATAATTTAGTAATTCTTCATTGTAGTAAATATCTCCTTGCTAGATTATTTCGTCTATATAATAGTTTTCTTCTTTGTCCTTTGAATTTGAATTCCCAAGATTGCTTCCCTTTCACGATCTTTTAATTTGCCAAAAGTATGCTTCCGACCTAACTTTCCCCATTTATATAGTAAATTTAAAATATTTTTAAGTTTTATCCTAAAAGTTTCAAGTAACTTTTTCACTACGTTTAATATGAAGCTTGATTATCTTTCTTTTAATATAATATGAAAAATATGAAAGCTATAAATATAAATTACAAATCAGTGATCATTTAGTTTTTTATGGCAACATAATCATATATATATGTAACATGTTTCGAAAAAAACTTTTTTCCGTCCATTTTTATGACATATATATATATATATATATCTAACACTAGTAAATATGACCGCGCTTCGCGCAGTTAAATTAACGGCATGATAATTTTTCTAATACTGAAATATTAAAAGAGTTGCCGATAGTAGATACTTAATTTTATACCTCCATCTCAATTATTTTCTTACAATTTCTAGTTACGTTTAAGTTAAATACTTCTATTTTCAAAATTTAAGAATTTAGTAAATCAATATTTATTTAATTTTACTTTTCTTTAACTTTTTAAAAAGAAAAAAATAGTTCTAATTCTCGAAATACAAAAAAAAAAATTAATCATTTAATACTTCTCATTACCTTAACATTTTGAATTTTTGTTTTCATCCGATGACATTTCTGAATTCTCGTTTCCCTTTTTTGTCATTTTTCTTGTTGATAATCTATCCTTTGGTTTTTAATCTTTTTTTTCTATCGTTTTTCATTTTGATAATTTCATCCTACCTATTTTCCTTATACTATTTATTTTACTTCATTCTAACATTATTTTCCGTATATCCTTCCTTAAATAACCTAAGTCAATTCTCCTTTATGCTCTTACTAATTAAGTCAATTTCTCTCTTAATTAATATTTTTGTATATTATATTTTGTACTACATAAAAAAGTCAAAAATTAATTTTTATATAATCTTAATTATATTTCCCTCTCATCCCCCCCCCCCCTATCTCACACATCTCTTCATAAAAGTAATCTGATGTTAAATAAAAGTTATACATTTAAATGCTTAACAAAATATAATATATAAAAAGTTGTAGCCAGAATAAACATTTTTTTCTTTATGTTATCTTCTTATTTCATTTTCTTTCTAATATTTCATGCTCTTCAGTTTCTCCATAAAATCAGAAATCATTACCCTTCCTTAAATAACCAAATCAACAATCCCCCTCTTACCAAACTTATGAAAAATTTCAAAAAATTAATACTCTCTTAATTAATTCCTCCTACCATTCAGATATGCCTATATATATATATATATATATATATATATATATATATATATATATATATATACACACACACACTTACAAACTGTCCTAGTATTCAAAAAGGATAATTTTACACCAATGAAAAGGCAAAACTATTACCTATGAACTCACTACAATTACAAGCCTACGGCAGATTAAGAGTAACAAAATATGCATACATCGTTGATGATAGCGTCTTTATCAAGCTTGTATTTGACCTTGTATTTGACTCCCCAAATACTGTCACTTGTAGCGATATATGTTCTTCTCTTTCCCATTCCATAACTAACAACCAAAAGATTTAAGATGAAAGAACCTTGGGAGGGAAAAAAAATCTTTCTATAAAGAGAGCTTCAAATAAAAAAGAGACAAAGAAAATGAATGATTATAGATGAAGAGAAGAGATTTTGTGATGGAGAAGATATGACTTAGTATTTATAGTAAAAAAAGAAAGTAACCAATAAAATTGATAATTTAAGTTGGGTAATAAGAATAGATTGTAACGTTTACCGACCATTATTATAGTTTAATTAGCATTATGAGTACTATGATTAATTGCATCAGTTACAACTTTAATAACAACCATTTCACTTTTTCTCTTGGAAAGAAGAAAATATATATTTAATAGAAAAGCAAGAGAAAAAAGGCAAAAAAATTAAGAAAAAAGATAAGTGTTTTTCTTAGCCAAAGAGAGGTGCCAAGTCAGCATTCTTTTTCCATGGCAACATAATCTCATATATATATCTAACATGTTTCGGAAAAAACTTTTTTCCATCCATTTTTATGACAATATGAAATAATTTTTATATATTTTTCTCATTACCTAACAATTTGGCGAACTAATGCTTACTTTATTTTATCTTTGGAAGAAAACCATGAATATTCATTTCCTTAACTAAACCATGAATACGTTGTTTTTTCTAATTAATACTTACTTTAACTCATCACTTAAAGTAAATCATTTGTCATATAATATTACTCTAAATATGGTAATTATAAGTTACAGAATATGCAATTCCTCATAGATATATTTTTCAATTATGAATTAGATCCAAAAGAATATCTATTAATAAATTTTTTCATTGTTATACAAATAAAATCCAACAAATAGATTTCATAAAAAAAATTCATTGTTATCTATTAATAAATTTTTTCATTGTTATACAAATAGAATCCAACAAATAGATTCCATAAAATTTCCATGTGGCTTCATTTTAACTTGTCACTTGGCTTAACCATATACTTCACTACTCTCCTTTTAATATAACTAGTATTAGTACTTGCAGGATGCACGAATAATATTATGATCCTGCTAAATTCTATAAATTAAAAAGAACAAATTATATGAATAACTATTGACATAAACTTAAATATTATAACCCCATATATAGCCGGTGATACAAACAAATAAAAATACAATATGATTCAAAAATAAATACTCCTTCCCTTTCAATTTACATAAAATATTTTTCTTATTAGTCTGTTCCAAAAGAATGACACATTTATGTATTTGGAAATAATTTAACATTAAATTTTTTATGTTACCTATTTTACATATAATGAGAAGTTCTTACACTCATGCAAATATCATGGCCCCACAAAACTATTAGGATCATAAGTTTCAAAAGTTTTCTTTTTCACTCTTAAATTTCGTGTCAAGTCAAATTATCTCATCTATATTGAAGCTAAGTGAAGTTATACTATATAGAGTAATCACAAATAAAAATACATTTAGTAATATCTTAATTTAAATTATAAAAATATATTATATTATTATCTCAACATAATAAATTCTCACATCAACATCAACTTCTACCAACCTGAAATTACACAGTGACAAATTAATATATACATACATGATAATTTATTAACAATCAATATATTCTATCTTTTGGGAGTTGCCAACTTATAAAACAGTTGGATCGTAATTTGCTCAATAATTTTGCTAGTTACCTCAATTTTAACCACACAATTAAAGTCACATTATTTTAGCAATTTAAATGATACCTTTGGGATATAGTTAAGTGAATATATTATAATTAAATAAATATTAACCTACTTGAAATATTTTTTCTTCTACGATGCACATGTATTAAAAGAAGATGAGTTCTTACATGTAATTCTTAATTAAATGAATCTTACCTTATGATTTTGTGATTCACTTTATTTTGTGTAAATAGCAATCCCAAATAGTACAATTATATTCATCTATGTGTTTACTCTATCTAAATCTATTTCATTCTAATTGACATACACACACACACACACACACACACACACACACACACACACACACACACATATATATATATATATATATATATATATATATATATATATATATATATATATATATTCGACCCCATCGATTGCTCGATCAATTGGCTCATACAATTTGAGAGAACATAAATGTCACGACCCAGATTTCCTACCCTCGGGAGTCGTAATGGCGCCTACTAATGTGAGCTAGGCAAGCCAAACCTTTGATCTAATTATTTCATTAACCGATTATTTCTTTATAACAAATATAAGGCGATAACGTGATAAACAACGGAAATTCAAATTTAAGCGGAAGACAATGATAAAATATATGAAAACTGTATCTATTACAAATACTTAAGCCTTAACCACCCAAAATCTGGTGTCACAGTGTCACAGACTGTCTAAGATTGCTACATACAAAGTCTGAAGAAATAACAATATACTGTTTCTGAATAGAAGGAAGATAAAATAGGAAATAGGAAATATGGATAGAGGGAGACGCCAGGGCCTGCGGATGCCTGCAGGTCTACCTTGGATCTCCGGGTGGATTGAAGGTAGTTTCCACACTACGGTCCAAAAGCTGCTTCGGGATCTGCACATAGTGTAAAGTGTAGTATCAGCACAACCGACCCCTATGTGCTAGTAAGTGTCTAGCCTAACCTTGACGAAGTAGTGACGAGGCTAGGACCAGACTACCAAATAAACCTGTACAGTTCAAATTCATATACAGCAGAAAGAAATACAGAAATAACTAGTAAATATGGGAGGGGAAGCATACTGTGGGGGAGATAACAATTCCGAATAGAAAGACATCAAGTAATGAAAGGAACAATATAACTCGGATATCAACAAAAAATCAGAAATCAACAAATGCACGACATCACCCTTCGTGCTTTTACTCTCGTCCTCACCAAAGCAATCATATAATAAAAATATACACGACATCACCCTTCGTGCTTTTACTCTCTTTCCTCACCATATAATCAATATAATTGGCACGGAATGATACATCGTGTGGCACGACATCACCCTTCGTGCTTTACACTCTTTCCTCACAAAACAAGCAATGCACGGCATCACCCTTCGTGCTTTAACTCTCTTCCTCACCCAAACAACAATCACAAACAATAGGGCAAGGGAACAAATAAAATTGCAATAAAAATCCCGGCAAGGGAAAAACAATTCAACAATTTAATCCCGGCAAGGGAACAACATCAATAACATCAACATCCCGGCAAAGGGAGATAACAAATAAATCAACAATAGCCTGGCAAGGGTGACAATATAATGATCTCTTCTCTTTCTCATTTTTTCTTCACTATTCACTTCACAACTCGAGCCAATGCTCTAGAGGTTCAATTATCACTTATACTTTCGCAATTCGTTATACAACTTGAGCCAACGCTCCTCAAGGTTCATAGATCACAATTACTTCCACAAACTTTATACCACAAATAGAAACCACCACAAAGGCATGAAAGATACAACAAAGATCACAATATAAAGACTCACGATATGCTAGATACCAACGTATAGATACTCGTCACCATGCCTATACATCGTACTCAACGATTACCACATAGCAAATAGGACTCAACTCTTAATCCCTCAAGCTAAGGTTAGACCAAACACTTACCTCGATGCCACGAACACAATTCACAATTCAATTATAGCCTTACCCCTTGATTCCACCACCAATTCACTCGTATCTAGTCACAAGTTACTTAACTACATCAATAAACGCCAAATGAATTAATTTGAATGCATAAAAATGAGTTTTCTAAAGTTTTGCCCAAAAAGTCAAAAATCACCCTAGGCCTACATGGTCAAAACCCGAGGTTCGAACCAAAATCTGATTACCCATTCCCCTACGAACCCAAATATATAATTTGTTTTGAAATCGGACTTCAAATCGAGGTCCAAATCCCCAATTTTTGAAAAACTTAGGTTCTACCCAAAACACCCAATTTTCCCCATGAAAACCATTGATTTTAAGTTGAAATCATTTTAAAAGATGTTAATGATTTAAGGAAATAAGTTAAAATTAACTTACAATCTACTTGGAAGAAGAGTTGTTCTTGGAAAATCGCCCAAAGGAGTTTGTGTTTTGAAAAGATGTGAAAAATGGGTTTAAAATCGTCTAAGTATAAAGTTGCAGGTCGTAGGTATGGGAAATGCTAACATGTCACGACCCGGATTTCCCACCCTCGGGACTCGTAATGGCGCCTACTCGTAGAAGCTAGGCAAACCACAAAATATAGAAAATTCAATCTCTTTCATTTTTAACTCTTTTTAACGAATTGAATTAACAGGTGATCAACATTTAAATAATAGCGGAAGATGAAATTAAGTGGAAGACTTAGACTAACATAATACCAAAATCAGAACGAAAATGCCAACATGCGTCTACCTAGAAACCGGTGTCACAATATCTACGGACTGTCTATGAATACTACATATAAAAGTCTGAACAAGGAAATACAGTCTGTATCGGAAACAAGTAGAAACAAAACATATAAATAGATAGAAGAGAACGTCGGGCCTGCGAATGCCTGCACGACTACCTCGGGATCTCTGAGTGGACTGAAGGCTGGCTCCCCAAGTTCTACTGTCCAAATGTCGCTCCGGTATGTGCACATAGTGCAGAGTGTAGCGTCAGCACAATCGACTCCATGTGCTAGTAAGTGTCTGGCCTAACCCCGACGAGGTAGTGACGAGGCTAGGACCAGACTCCAGATAAACCTGTGCAGTTATATAATATACAGCAAAAAATAAACAGGAATAAACAATGTAAATGGGAGGAGGGTACATGATACGGGGAACATATCAAATCCAACAGAAGCTAAAGAGTGATAAGAGAGAACAATTCAAGTTCTACAACAAACAATAATAACACTATTGTGGCGCGCAACCCGATCCCTTATCATTTAACACTGTTGCGGCGTGCAACCCGAACCAATATAATATTGTTGCGGAGTGCAACCCGATCCAATATATAATAATGTTGCGGCGTGCAACCTAATCCAATACATAATAATGTTGCGGCGTGCAACCCAATCCAATATATTTATATACCTTAAACTCAACCATACCACGAGTCCCGGCAAGGGATTAACAATAAACTACAATATCCCGGCAAGGGAATTCAACAGTAAAAGTATATACATCCCGGCAAGGGAGAATCAGCTATAACCAATCTTAACTCAATCCCTACTCATCTTAGCTAACACCAATACTCAATCATAATTACTTTCCACAAAAAATAAACTAAATCCTTGCTCTATATCGAGAATCACCAATTAAAGCATCCGTAGTATCATTTAAGAAAACAACAAATATCAATTTAAGACTTACGGTCATTCTCGAGACCAATGTATAAATACTCGTCACCATGCCTATACGTCATACTCAACAAAAAGCAAATAGTAAATAGGACACAATTCCTAATCCCTCAAGCTAAGGTTAGACCGAACACTTACCTCGAACTTCCACGGCCAACTCAAGCCTCAAACACCGCCTTTCCTTTCGAATTCGGCTCCAAATCGATTGTATCTATACATAATCGACTTCATAACATCAATAAATGCTAAACAATCCAAATTCCAATGCTTAATTATAACTTTCTAATCATTCTTCCCAAAAATTCAAAAATTGACCCCGGGCCCGCTTGGTAAAAATACGAGGTTCGGACAAAAATCCGATCACCCATTCACCCACAAGCCCGAATATATAATTTGTTTTCAAATCCGACCCCAAAATAAGGTCTAAATCACAAATAATCAAAAAGCCCTAGCTCTACCCAAATCCCTAATTTTCTACCCTTAATTACATGATTTAAGCCTAGAAATCTAATGGGTGTTAATGAAAATTGAAGAAAATGAGTCTAAGATTATATACCTATGAATTGGTGGTGGAATCCCCTTTCAAAAATCGCCCAATTTGGAGTTAAGATGAAGAAGTTAAGAGTTTTGGTGTAAATCCTGTAATGGCTACTATTCTGGTCTTTTAAAATAACTGGGCGAAATTACTCATCGCGTTCGCGATAAACTCAATGCGTTCGCAATGGGTTAGGCCTGATAAGCCTTCGCATTCGCGGAAGCCGGCTCGCGTTCGCGGAGAAGAAACTCCTCGAGCCTCGCGTTCGCGTCCAATGGGTCGCGTTCGCGTAGGTAAAATGCCCCTACCCCTGCCCAGGCTCACTAGCCATCGCATTCGCGTGAGCTGTGTCGCGTTCGCGAAGGGTATCCTTCCTTAGCCTCGCTTTCGCGACTCTAGCTTCGTGTTCGCGAAGAAGAAGTTTGGCTCCTGGGAAATTTGCCTTACGCGTTCTCGAGTGGACTCACGCGAATGCGAAGAACAAAATCCCTGGGCACTGAACAGCAAAAACCTGCAACTTTTCATAAGTCCAAAACCTTCCGAAACACACCCGAGCCCTCGAGGCTCCTAACCAAACATACGTACTAACTCAACAACATCATACGAACTCATCCGTGCGATCAAATCGCCAAAATAACCTCAATAACAACGAATTAAACCTCAAAACCAAAGAACTTCCTCAAACTTCTTAAAACATAAATTTTTTGCAATTTAGGTCCGAATCACGTCAAATGCCATCCGTTTTAACCAAATTCCACATAATCATCTTAAATCATATATAAGACCTTTACCGGGCACTGGAACTAAAATACGTGCCCGATACCATCATGTTCTAATCAAATTTCATTTCAAATTCCTTTAAACTATTTAAGAAAATAATTTTCTTTAAAAAATTCATTTCTCGGGTTTGGGACCTCGGAATTTGATTCAGGGCATACGCCCAAGTCCCATATTTTCCTACTGACCCTCCGGGACCGTTAAATCATGGGTCCGGGTCCGTTTACCTAAAACGTTGACCGAAGTCAAATTAACTCATTTTTACAGTCAAAATTTATCATTCTTCATAGATTTTCACATATAAGCTTTCCGGCTATGCGCTCGGACTGCGCACACAAATCAAGGTGATGCTAAATGAGGTTTCAAGTCCTCCGAACACAGAATTCAATTTAAAATCAAGTGATGACCTTTTGGGTCATCACATTCTCCACCTCTAAAGCAATCGTTCATCCTCAAATGGGCATAAGAAGGAAGTACCTGAGTCGGGGAAAAGATGGGGATAACGGCTCCGCATATCGGACTCGGACTCCCAGGTCGATGCCTTAGGAGGATGACCTTTCCACTAAACACGAACAGAAGGAAAACTCTTCGACCTCAACTGACTAACCTGCCGGTCTAGAATAGCCACCGACTCCACCTAATAAGACATGTCCTTGTCCAACTGGACAGTGCTGAAATCTAACACGTGGGATGGATTGCCGTGATACTTCCGAAGTATGGACACATGAAACACTAGATGCACGACTGATAATCTCGGCGGCAATGCAAGTCTATAAGCCACATCTCCCACTCAATCAAGAATCTCAAACGGACCTATGAACCTAGGGCTAAGCTTGCCCTTCTTTCCAAATCTCATCACGCCCTTCATAGGCGACACTCGGAGCAATACCCGCTCACCGACCATGAAAGCCAAATCTCGAACCTTGCAGTCAGCATAACTCTTTTGCCTGGACTGAGCTGTACGAAGCCTATCCTGAATAATCCTGACCTTGTCCAAGGCCTTTTGAACCAGATCCGTACCCAACAACCGAGTCTCTCTCGGCTCAAACTATCCAACCGGAGATCGACACCGCCTACAATATAAAGCCTCATAAGGAGCCATCTGGATACTCGACTAGTAGCTGTTGTTGTAGGCAAACTCTGCTAAAGGCAAAAACTTATCCCACGAGCCTCCAAAGTCAATGACACAAGCTTGGAGAATATCCTCCAAAATCTGAATAGTCCGCTCGGACTACCCCTCCATCTGAGGATGAAATGATGTGCTCAACTCAACCCGCGTGCCCAACTCTTGCTGAACTGCTCTCCAGAAATGTGAGGTAAACTGCGTACCTCGGTCCGAAATGATAGACACAGGCACACCATGAAGACGAACAATCTCCAAGATATAGATCTCAGCTAACCTCTCGGATGAATTGGAGACTGCCACAAGAATGAAATGCGCTGACTTGGTCAGCCTATTAACAATAACCCACACTGCATCGAACTTTGTTTGAGTCCGTGGGAGTCCAACAACGAAGTCCATAGTGATCCGCTCTCACTTCCACTCAGGAATATCAATCTTCTGGGACAAACCACCGGGCCTCTAATGCTCATACTTAACCTGTTGACAATTCAAACACCGAGCCATATATGCAACGATACCCTTCTTTATCCTCCCCCACCAATAATGTTGCCGCAAATCCTGATACATCTTCGCGGCTCCCAGATGAATAGATTACCGGGAGCTATAGGCCTTCTCTAAAATAAACTCTCGAAGACCATCCACATTAGGCACACAAACTCAACCCTGCAATCTCAAAACTCTATCATAACCTAAGGTAACCTGCTTGGAACCTCCGTGTTGCACCGTGTCTCTAAGGACACACAAATGGGGATCATCATACTGCCGCTCACGGATACGCTCCAATAACAAAGAACGAGCGACTGTGCAAGCTAACACATGGCTGGGCTCAGAAACATCCAACCTCACGAGCGGATTGGCTAAAGCCTGAACATCCAAAGCAAGCGGTCTTTCACCGACTGGAATATAAGCAAGACTGCCCATACTGGCTGACTTGCTACTCAAAGCATCGACCACCATATTAGCCTTTCCCGGATGATATAAGATAGTGATATCATAATCTTTCAACAACTCCAACCACCTCCTCTGTCTCAAATTTAACTCCTTTTGCTTGAACAAATACTGAAGACTTTTGTGATCCGTGAACACCTCACATGCCACGCCATACATATAATGCCTCCAAATCTTCAATGCGTGAACAATGGCTGCCAACTCTAAATCATGAACTGGATATTTCTTTTCATGAATCTTCAACTGCCGCAAAGCATAGGCAATGACCTTGCCATCCTGCATCAATACTCCACCAAGCCTAATACGAGACGCATCACAGTAAACTGTATAAGGCCCTGAATCCGTGGGCAAAACCAACACCGGTGTCGTAGTCAAAGTTGTCTTGAGCTTCTGGAAGCTCACCTCATACTCATCTAACCATCTGAATTGGGCACCTTTCTGGGTCAACCTGGTCATGAGGGCTGCGATAGATGAGAACCCCTCCACGAACCGATGATAGTAGCCTGCCAATCCCAAGAAACTCCGAATCTCTATAGTTGATGCTGGTCTAGGCCAGTTCTTGACTGCCTCAATCTTCTTCGGATCAATCTGAATACCCTCTGCTGATACAACATGACTTAGGAATGCAACTGAACTCAACCATAACTCACACTTCGAGAACTTAGCATATAACTGACTATCCCTCAAGGTCTGAAGAACCACTCTAAGATGTTGCTCGTTCTCCTCCTAGCTGCGGGAATATATCAAAATATCATCAATGATGACTATCACGAACAAATCCAAGTAATGCCTGAACACTCGGTTCATCAAATCCATAAAAGCTGTTGGGGCATTTGTCAACCCGAATGACATCACCAAGAACTCATAATGCCCGTACCGAGTGCGGAAAGCTGTCTTAGGGACATCGGATGCCCTAATCCTCAACTGATGGTAGCCAGATCTCAAGTCAATCTTCGAAAATACCTTGGCACCCTAAAGCTGATCAAACAAATCATCAATCCTCGGCAATGGATACTTATTCTTGATTGTAACCTTGTTCAACTACCGATAATCAATACACATTCTCATCGATCCATCCTTCTTCTTAACAAACAACATCGGCACACCCTAAGGCAAAACATTGGGTCTAATGAAACCCTTCTCAAGCAAGTCTTGCAACTGCTCCTTCAACTCTTTCAACTCAGGCGGGGCCATACGATACGGCGGGATAGAAATGGGCTGAGTGCCCGGAGCCAAATCAATGCAAAAGTTAATATCCCTGTCGGGTGGCATACCCGGCAGGTCTGAAGGGAATACCTCAGGAAACTCACGAACAACGGGCACAGAATCAATGGAAGGAACCTCAGCACTAGAATCACAAACATACGCCAAATAGGCCAAACACCCCTTCTCGATCATACATCGAGCCTTCGCATAAGAGATAACACTACGAGTAGTATGACTAGGAGTCCCTCTCCACTCTAAAAGAGGCAAACCCGGTAAAGCTAAGGTCACAATCTTGGCATGACAGTCCAAGATAGCGTGGTAAGGTGATAACCAGTCCATCCCCAATATAACATCGAAATCGACCATGTCCAGAAGTAGCAAATCTACTCGAGTCTCAAGACCCCTAATCACAACTATACAAGAGAGATGGACTCGACTTACCATAATAGAATCACCCACCGGTGTAGGCACATAAACAGGAACACTCAATGAATCACTAGGAATGACCAGATACTGTGCAAAATAAGATGAAACATACGAGTAGGTAGACCCTAGATCAAATAACACTGAAGCATCTCTATCATAAACCAGAACAGTACCTGTGATAACCGCATCTGAAGCCTCAGCCTCGGGCCTGGCTGGAAGAGCATAACATTGGGGCTAAGCCCCACCACCTTGGACTACATCCCTGGGACGGCCTGCAGCTGGCTAGCCTCCACCTCTAGCGGTCTGAGCTCCACCTCTAGCACCTCTTCCTCCACCTCTAGCACCTCTACCCCCACCTCTAGCTGGCTGGCCAGTCTGTGGAACACCAGGTGCCTGAACCATGGCACGGGAAACCTCTGCTACGGCTGAGTACCCACTAACCTTGGACAAGCCCTCCGGATATGACCATACTCACCACACTCATAGCATCCGCCTGAGTGATGCGGCTGAGGAAACTGAGACTGACCCTGGCGACCGAATTGACCACCCCGAAAACTCTGGAGCGGCGGTGCACTAATAGGGGCTGGTAGTGCACTGTAGGGCTGCAGATCATAATACTGCATGTGGGAACCACGACCACCTAAAGCACCTTAAGAAACCTGAAGTGCTGACTGAAAGGGCCTAGGAGGATGGCCTCTACCATATGAATCCCTGCCTCCAGATGAGGCACCACTGAATCTGCCTGAATGATGGGGCCACTTATCCGACCCATGACCACCTCCCTGCAACAGAACCATCTCCACTCTCCTGGCCACATTGGTTGCCTCCTGGAAAGTAATCTCATTCCCAGCCTCCCTAGCCATCAGAAGACGAATCGGCTGAATAAGACTGTCAATAAACCTCCTCACTCACTCTCTCTCTCTCGATAGGAAGTATGACAAGAGCATGACGAGCCAAGTTAATGAATCAGTCTCATACTGGTTAACAGTCATAGAACCCTGCTGGAGACGCTCAAACTGCCTCCGATAGGCCTCTCTTTGAGTAATAGGGAGGAACTTCTCCAAAAATAGCTGTGCAAACTGCTCCCAAGTCAAGGCTGGCGATCCGGCTGGTCTAGCCAAGAAATAATTTCTCCACCAAGTCTTGGCGGATCCAGACAAGCGAAATGTAGCAAAATTGACCCCATTAGTATCAACTAATCCCATGTTCCTGAGAACCTCACAGCAGCTGTCTAGATAATCCTGGGGATTCTCAGTAGATGCACCGCTGAAAGTAGTAGTGAAGAGCTTGGTGAACCTATCCAGCCTTCACAAAGCATCAGCAGACATAGCTGCTCCATCACCGGTCTGAGCTACCACACCCGGCTGAACTGCTCCAACTGGCTGAACCGCTGGAGTCTAAATATGGGGAGCTACCTGCTCCAGAGTGCGAGTAGCAGGAGTATGGGCTCCTCCTCCAGCTTGAGAGATGGCTGGTGCTACAGGAAGCAAGCCTGCTCAGGTGGCACTCTCCATGAGGCCCACCAGACGGACCAGAGCATCTTGAAGAACTGGGGTAGCAATAAAACCCTCTGGGACCTGCGTTGGGCCCACCGGAACTGCTAGGGCCGGAACCTCATCATCAAAGTCAACCTGAGGCTCTGCCGATGGTGCTGCTGCTCGGGGTTGAGCTCTGCCCCTACCTCACCCTCTAGCACGGCCTTGACCTCTCCCTCTGCCCCACGTGGGAGCTACTGCTGGGGGCTCGGGCTGCTGATCGGTGGATGAGGAAGTGTGTGTTCTCGTCATCTGGCGAAAGAACAGAGTAGAAATTCAGTTAGCATTGAGAGACCAAACCGCACAACAAGAAATAATAAATATGAAGTTTTTCCTAACTCTCTAGCCTCTGGGATAAATACAGACGTCTCCGTACCAATCCCTTAGACTCTACTAAGATTGTCTGAGAATTGTAAGACCTATGTAACCTAGAGCTCTGATACCAACTTGTCACGACCCGGATTTCCCTCCCTCGGGAGTCGTGATGGCGCCTACTCGTAGAAGTTAGGAAAGCCACGAAATATAGAAAATTCAATCTCTTTCATTTTTAACTCTTTTTAACGAATTGAATTAAAATGTGATCAACATTAAAATAATAGCAAAAGTTGAAATTAAGCGGAAGACTTAGACTAATATAATACCAAAATCAGTATGAAAATAGCCAACATGCGTCTCTGCCCAGAAACCGGTGTCACAATATCCACAGACTGTCTATGAATACTACATACAAATGTCTGAACAAGGAAATACACTCTGTCTCGGAAACCAGTAGAAACAGAACATATAAATAGATAGAAGAGAACGTCGGGCCTGCGGACGCCTGCAGGACTACCTCGGGATCTCTGAGTGGACTGAAGGCTAGCTCCCCAAGTGCTACTGTCCAAATGCTACTCCAGTATCTGCACATAGTACAGAGTGTAGCATCAGCACAAACAACCCCATGTGCTGGTAAATGTCTGGCCTAACCCCAGCGAGGTAGTGACGAGGCTAGGACCAGACTCCAGATAAACCTGTGCAGTTATATAATATACAGCAAAAAAATAAACAGGAATAAACAATGTAAATGGGAGGAGGGTACATGATACAGGGAACATATCAAATCCAACAGAAGCTAAAGAGTGATAAGAGAGAACTGTTCAAGTTCTACAACAAACAATAATAACACTGTTACGGCGTGCAACCCGATCCCTTATCATTTAACACTGTTCACGTGCAACCCGATCCATTTATATTACTATTGCGGCGTGCAACCCGATCCAATATAACATTGTTGTGGCATGTAACCCGATCCAATATAACATTGCTGCGGCATGCAACCCGATCCAATATATAATAATATTGCGGCGTGCAACCCGATCCAATATATAATAATGTTGCGGCGTGCAACCCGATCCAATATATTTATATACCTTAAACTCAACTATACCACGAGTCCCGGCAAGGGATCAACAATAAACTACACTATCTCGACAAGGGAATTCAACAGTAAAAGTATATACGTCCTGGCAAGGGAGAATCAGCTATAACCAATCTTAACTCTATCCCTACTCGTCTCAGCTAACACCAATACTCAATCATAATTACTTTCCACGAAAATAAAGCATCCGTAGTATCATTTAAGGACACAATAAATATCAATTTAAGGCTCACGGTCATGCTCGAGACCAACGTATAGATACTCGCCACCATGCCTATACGTCGTACTCAACAAAAAGCAAATAGCAAATAGGACACAACTCCTAATTCCTCAAGCTAAGGTTAGACCGAACACTTATCTCGAACTTCCACGGCCAACTCAAACCTCAAACACCGCCTTTCCTTTTAAATTCGGCTCCAAATCGATTGTATCTATACATAATCGACTTCATAACATCAATAAACGCTAAACAATCCAATTCCAATGCTTAATTATAGCTTTCTAATCATTCTTCCCAAAAAGTCAAAAATTGACCCCGGGCCCGCTTGGTCAAAACACGAGGTTCGGACCAAAACCCGATCACCCATTCACCCACGAGCCCGAATATATAATTTTTTTTTCAAATCCGACCCCAAAACGAGTTCTAAATCACAAATAATCAAAAAGCCTTAACTCTACCCCAAATTCCTAATTTTCTACCCTTAATTACATGATTTAAGCCTAGAAATCTAATAGGTGTTAATGAAAATTGAAAAAAATGAGTCTAAGATTACATGCCTATGAATTGGTGGTGGAATCCCCTTTCAAAAATAGCCCAATTTGGAGTTATGATGAAGAAGTTATGAGTTTTGGTGTAAATCCCATAATGGCTACTGTTCTGGTCTTTTAAAATAACTAGGCGAAATTACTCATCGCGTTCGCGATAAACTCAACGCGTTCGTGATGGGTTAGGCCTGATAAGCCTTCGCGTTCGCAGAAGTCGGCTCGCGTTCGCGGAGAAGAAACTCCTCGAGCCTCGCGTTCGCTTCCAACGGGTCCCTTTCGCGTAGGTAAAATGCCCCTCCCCCTGCCCAGGCTCACTAGCCATCGCGTTCGTGTTCGCTGTGTCGCATTCGCGAAGGGTATCCCTTCTTAGCCTCGCGTTCGCGACTCCAGCTTCGTGTTCGCGAAGAAGAAGTTTGGCTCCTGGGAAATTTTCCTTACGCGTTCGCGAGTGGACCCACGCGAACGCGAAGAACAAAATCCCTGGGCACTGAACAGCAAAAACCTGCAACTTTTCACAAGTCCAAAACCTTCCAAAACACATTCAAAACACACCCGAGCCCTCGGGGCTCCTAACCAAACATACGTACTAACTCAAAAACATCATACGAACTCATATGTATGATCAAATTGCCAAAATAACCTCAATAACAATGAATTAAACCTCAAAACCAAAGAACTTCCTCAAACTTCTTAAAACATAATTTTTTTGTAATTTAGGTCCAATCACGTCAAACAACATCCATTTTTCACCAAATTCCACAGAATCATATTAAATCATATATAAGACCTATGCCGGGCGTCGGAACTAAAATACGGGCCTGATACCATCATGTTCTAATCAAATTTCATTTCAAATTCCTTTAAATTATTTTAGAAAACAATTTTCATTAAAAAAAATCATTTCTTGGGCTTGGGATCTCGGAATTCGATTCTGGGCATACGCCCAAGTCCCATATTTTTCTACGGACCCTCCGTGACCATCAAATCACGGGTCCGGGTCCGTTTACCTAAAACGTTGACCGAAGTCAAAATTTATCATTTTTCACAGATTTTCACATATAAGCTTTCCAACTACGTGCCCGGACTGCGCATGCAAATCGAGGTGATGCTAAATCATGTTTTCAAGGCCTCGGAAGACAAAATTCAATTTAAAAGTAAGTTATAACCTTTTGGGTTATCACAGAACAGGGGTTCGCAATTGGAACCCCGACCTCTGCTAAATTGGGAAATGGGAAACAGGGTTCGCATTTGCGAACCCATCAGGAAAGTTGGACTTTTCCATTTACGAAAGGGACCCTCGCATTTGTGAGTTGGAATTTGCGAGAGGGGAGTCGCATTTGCGACTCAAGGCTGAAACAGGACTAATCGCATTTGCGATCAAAGCCTCGCATTTGCGAGAAAGACAGGCCTGGGCTGGTTTCGCATTTGCGATCCAGCCTTCGCATTTGCGAGCGCGAAGCCTGCAGGTCTGATCATACCAACAAAGTTTCTGCAACTTTCTGAGTCTAAAAACCACCCCATGGCCTATCCAAAACTCACCCGAGTCCTCGGGGCTCCAAACCAAATATACACACAACCTCAAAAATATCCTACGGACTTATTCGTGTACTCAAATTACTAAAATAATATCATGAACATCGAATTAGACCTCAAGATCAATGAAATTTCTCAAAACTCCTTTAAACATCAAATTTGCATTTAAGGTCCGAATCACGTCAAACGAATTCTGTTTCTTACCAAACTTTACAAAGTTATCTTAAATCATATTTAAGACCTGTACAGCGCGCCGAAACCAAGATACGGGCCCGATACCAACACATTCTAATCAAAATTCATTTCCGAAACCTTTAAACCATTTCAAAGAATAATTTTCTTTAAAAATTCATTTCTCGGGCTTGGGACCTCAGAATTCGATTCCGGGCATACGCCAAAATTCCATATTTTCCTCGAACCCTCCGGGACCGTCAAATCACGGGTCCGGATCCGTTTACCCAAAGCGTTGATCGAAGTCAAATTAATTTATTTTATAGTCAAAATTTATCACTTTTCACAGATTTTCACATTTAGGCTTTCCGGTTACGCGTCCAGACTGCGTATGCAAATCGAGGTGATGCTAAGAGAGGTTTTTAAGGCCTCAGAACCTGGAATTTCAATTTTAAACAAGTGATGACTTTTCGGGTCATCACAATAAATATCAACAACGTGCTAAAAAATTATTGTCCATACCTGAGCCATTAGAGAAGAATCTATCCTCCCTTATATATTTTAGCATAGCAACTGCTAGCACTAATAAAAAATAAATAAAACAAAAAATATGTATGTATTGCTTCTAAACAATTGAGATATAAAATAAATTATAAAATATTGCATAATTAATTTTACTGTAAGGCAACACAATTGACATTTGTTTAGCCAATGTCTGAGTCAATTCATACTTAAACATTATCCCTAAGATAGTTACGAAAGTTAGGTTTTGATCCAACAACTCGGTAATTATGATTATAGGTTCGAACTTAGATTTGTTAGTCTTATTTCTAGTAACAAACACATTTTTCCCCTGTTGTTTTTGTTGTGAACTCAAATTTCAAAAAAAAACTCTTTCTCATTATTTTGAACAATTCGCCTCACTCGTTGAGCCTTTCGGTTGAATTGGAGCATTTATGTGTTGATTAACTTTCTTAATTAATTAATCAATCAATTCAAATTTAATTTTCTTTCCACTCAGATTCAAAAGAATCTTAGTTACTATCTTTCTATTTAAATTTAAATACATATCCTGTTTTTCAATTTAATTAAATACTATAACAAATATTGTCATAATTTGCCAAGTGGCTTTATATTAGCTTGCCACTTGGCTTAACAATAATGCACACTTGCTATATTGCCATGTGACTGTTTATTATCTTATCGTGTTACTTAATGTCCTTACTCATTGCTCTACTTTTAGTATAATACAATGAATATAGTTTTGTATTACCCTAAAATTTAATTTAACTTTGTTCTTTTGTTCCGTAGCTCCAATTGTTTTGTTTAAATTTATCAATAATATTATTTTTCCTATTTAATTATTTTTTTAAACAAATTTAAAGTGTAGACCCCTTCACATTATTTCTATTCTCCTCCATATACATTATTTTCTATCATATAATATTTTAATTATTTTTCATATTTCGTGTTGTATCTATAATATAAACATTATCGTATTATATTTCTAATTCTTTTGAAAATATGCCAAAGTTTAAACGAAGAAGTTCTTTTATTATTTTCCATAAATCTACACTTTTAGTAATTATTATTTAGTATTATGTGCGATAAGCAATTAATTTTTTTCATTTTGTTTTCATATAGAGTTTTGACTTTAAATTTTTTATAACTTAACTACATGACAATTTTAATTAAATCTTTATATTGTTAATTTGTTGCTTGGCGTTATTTCATTGTAAATGTTTTAAATTTATGTTTTCAATTGCATGATATTATCCATATAATATGTTTTTTCTCGTAATAATTCAAAAAGTTTTCTTATATCAAATTAATGTCTAATCTTTCTATATATCTTCAATTATATTATTTGTTTACAAAAAAATCTCTATTTCTTGTTCTTTGTCTATTTTACTGTATTACCCGTTACTTAATATGGTTACATTATTACTTAATTTTTTATTAGCTTGTCACCTACTTTATATCCCTATCTGCTACTTCTATTATAATATACTATAATGAATATGATTTTTCTTTCTCTTAAAATAATCTTTTTATTTATTTTTAATCTTTCACTATATAATATTTGAATTTATCAATAATATTTTTGAGTATTAATTATTTATTTTCTTTATTTTATTATTTAAATTAATTCAAAGTATAAATTCTCTCACACTATCTTTATCCCCCTCTTTCTAAATTATTTCCCCTAGTAAGTATGATATTTTATTTAATTTTTCCATTTAGTGTTTTATTCAATAATAGATAAAAATAAAAGTGCATATGATCAAAATATATAGTACTTCACCAAAATATTACGGTATTTTTATTATTAAACTTCTAGTAAGTATTATTTTTGTTGAAGCTTTTAGCCTTTTAAAAAAATTATTTTTTATTGTATACTTGTTTAAAATTCAGAAAACTTAGTCTAAAACAGATACTTGGATTATCCATTATGAAATAAATAAATTATTAAATATATCTACATTCTGAACTTTAGGTTAATGTGATGACCCGGCCGGTCGTCTTAAGAATTATTGCCCCGATCCCCTATTAACTGCTTTCCTCATGTTTATTTCTGCTATTTTGATTTGGCGGAATGTTCGGTTTTGAGTTTCAGAGAGTTTTGGGACACTTAGTCCCTTAATAAGAGCTTAAGTTTTGGAAATTTGACCGTAGTTGGAACAGTGTGAAGACGGCCTCAGAATGGAATTCCGATGGTTCCGTTAGCTCCGTTGGGTGATTTCGGGTTTAGGAGCGTATTCAGTTGGTATTTTGGAAGTCCGTAGCTAATTTAGGCATGAAATGCCGAAAGTTGAATTTTTGAAATTTCCGGTTCGATAGTGAGATTTTGATCCGAGGGTCGGAATGGAATTCCGCGGTAGGAGTAGCTCCGTAGTATTTAATGTGACGTGTGTGCAAAATTTCAGGTCATTCGGACGAGGTTGGATATACTTTTTGATCGAAAGCGTATTTTGAGAGTTTTTAAAGTTCTTAGGCTTGAATCCGATGCTAAATTGGTGTTCTGATGTTGTTTTGAGCATTCTGAAGATTGGAACAAGTTTGAATGATGTTTTAGGATTGGTTTGCATGTTTGGTTGAGGTCCCGGGGGCCTTGGGTGTGTTTCGGATGCTCAACGGGTCACTTTTGGAACTTAGAAAATTTGCAGAAAATGTTGCAGTAGTCACTTCTGGTTTCCTTCTTCAAGTTCACGAGTGGGGTCTCGCGTTCGTGAAGAGGAGCAGAGGCTGGTGAGAAATTTATGCTTCAAGTTCGCGAAGTGTCTCCCACGTTCGCGAAGCTGGGAGTTCTATACCTAAGCGTTCGCGATGGCTTTCCTGCGTTCGCGTAGGAGGGGGAAGTTTTGAATAGCGTTGGCGTCCCTGTCATCGCGTTCGCGATGAAGAAATCTAGGCCCAAGTGAAATTGTGTTTCGCGAACGCGAGGGGCCTTCTGCGTTCACGAAGAAGGAAATACCTGGGCAGTATTTAAATAGTCCATCCGCGGCCCTTTTTCATTTTTCCACCATTTTTGAACGGGATTGAAGCTTTTGAGGGTGATCTTTGAGGAAACCAAAGGGGAATCACTTGGAGGTAACATTTTTGACTTCATAACTCATTTAGATGTGATTAAAGACCTAATTAGTGGTGAAAAATTTGGGAAAAATGGGTAATTAGGGCTTGAGATTAAGAGACCTTAACATGGGTATTTGAGGGGCCAATTGAACTCCGATTTTAGTGTTCTTGCTATCTATAGACTCGTGAGAGTACGAGGTTTCTAGAAACGTAAATTTCACCTGATTCCGAGACGTGGGCTCGAGGGGCGTTTTGGTTATTTTACATAATTTCGCATATTAGCTTAGAATTTCTTGGTGGAATCAGTTACTTGAAGTGTTATTTACATTATGCAATTGAATTGAATAGATTTGGGCCATTTGAAGTCGAGTACTCGTGGCAAAAACATGGTTTCGGGTTGACTTTTGAGCCGGTTCGAGGTAAGTGGCTTGCCTAATCTTGTGTGGGGGACCTTCCCCTTAGGATTTAGTATTATTGTTAATTGAAATGCCTTGTACGTGAGGTGACGAGTGCGTACTTGGGCTAACTGTTGAAAATCCGATTTTCATTAAGTAATTACTAGTATGTTTCCTTCTCTTTTTATATTATTTGCACTTTAAGCCTGTTGTTAGCGTAGGAAAGCATGTCTAAGTGATTTAATTGCTTTATTTGCTCAAACTGCTCTACCTGAATTCTGTGCAACATGCTAGACTAGAATTACTTGTTTGCCTTAATATGGAATTGACATTTGCTGATGTCACGACCCGGAATTTCCACCCTCGAGAGTCGTGTTGGTGCCTACTAATGTGAGCTAGGCAAGCCAACACTTAACTATCTACTTCCTTGTTCATATTACTTCTTTTAAAGCAAATATAGGGCGACAATATAAAAAAAGCAGAAGTTAGGAAATAGGCGGAAGTCAACATTTATAAAGCTTAGAGCTACGTCTATTACCACTTTAAAACTCCAATACCCCAAAATCTAGTGTCACAGTACCACAGACTGTCTAAGAGTCACTACATACAAAGTCTGAAGAAAATACATAGCACTGTTCCTGAGCAAGAGATAAAGGAAACAGGAAATAGAGATAGAGGACATCAGGGCCCGCGAACGTCTGCAGGTCTACCTTAGGTCTCCGGATGGAATGAAGGAAGCCCTCCAACTACTGTCCGAAAGCTGCTCCGGGATCTGCACACAGTGCAGAGTGTAGTATCAGCACAACCAACCTCATGTGCTTGTAAGTGCCTGGCTTAACCCCGGCGAAGTAGTGACGAGGCTAGGACCAGACTCCAGATAAACCTGTGCAGTTATATAATATATGGCGGAAAAGTAAACAGATAATAAGCAATTAAAGCTGGGGAAGGGGAACATGCCTTGGGGATAGCTGATAAAGCAAAATAGCAAGGAATAAATAAGGATGCTAATAATATAACTTCTAGCACAGATAAAAAAAAGTAAAGACAACTTTCACTTTCAGTTTCCATCTTGTTGCAAGCGTGCAACCCGATCCCATTTCTCATATCTTGTGGTAGGTGTACCACCCGCTCCCATTTCATAATATCTTATGGTAGGCGTACCACCCGCTCCCATTTCATAATATCTTGTGATAGGCGTACCACCCGCTCCCATTTCATAATATCCTTTCAAGGAATCCCAACAAGGGAAAATAATCAATATAATACCTTCCCGGCAAGGGAACACAACATTGTAACAATTTTTCCGGCAAGGGAACAACAATATTGAAATAGTCATCCCGGCAAGGGAGAATCAGCTATAACAATCTCAACTTAACTTGTACTTAGTTAAATTAGAAAATGCTCAATCATAGAAGATCATTAAGTAAAACACCCAAGTGTCATTTAAGAACACAACAACTTTCAATTTAAGACTCACGGTCATATTTGATGCCAACGTATAGATACTCGTCACCATGCCTATACGTCGTACTCAACAAGAAGCAAGTAGAAAATATAACTCAACTCCTAATCTCTCAAGTTAAGGTTAGACCAAACATTTACCTCGATGCCTTGAACACCACTCAAGTCTCAATTATAGCTTTACCCTCGATTCCACCACCAATCCGCTCGAATCTAGTCACAAGTTACTTAATTACATCAATAAGTGCTAAATGAATCAACCCCAATGCATGAAAATGAGTTTTTCCAAACTTTTACCCAAAAAGTCAAAATTACCCCCGGACCCACGTGGTCGAAACCCGAGGTTCGGACCAAAACCCGATTACCTATTCCCCCACGAATCCAAATATATAATTTGTTTTGAAATCGGACCTCAAATTGAGGTCAAAATCCCCAATTTTAGAAAAACCTAGGTTCTACCCAAAACACCCAATTTCCTTATGAAAATCTTTGATTTGAAGATGAAATCATGTTAAAAAATGTTAAAGAGTGAAGAAAATGAGTTAGAAATCACTTACCAATGTTTTAGAGAAGAAAGGTTGTTTGAAAAATCGCCTCATATGTTTTTGGGGTTTTGAAAAGTGAAAAATAACATAAATTCCCGTTTATTTATACCCCTCTTAGACCCCCTATGTGGACCGGATCAAATGGACAGCGACCGTATAGGCCTCTCTGAAGACCTGCAGTTCAGCACCCTTTGCGGACCACACAAAGGCGATTGCGGAAGCACAACCTCCACCGCGCTCCGCACAAAGGCGACCGCGGCCGCGCTGGCCCCTCCGCGGTCGCACGCGATTTCTTGCGGACTGCACTAGAGGGTTCAGAGACCTACAACTTCCTGAACCTGCAACATCTGACTTTCTAAGCCTAAGGCATCCCAGAACTTACTCGAAATTCACCCAAGCCCTCAAAACTCCAACCCAAGTATACACACAACCTCAAAAACATCCTGCGGATATATTCGTGTAATTAAATTACCAAAATAATATCACGAGCATCGAATTAAACCTCGAGATCAATAAAATTTCTCAAAACTCTTTAAGACATCAAATTTCTCAATTAAGGTCCGGATAGCGTCAAACGACGTCCGCTTTTAACCAAATTTCACAGGAATGACTCAAGTCATATATAAGACATGTATCGGGCGCTTGAACCAAAATACGAGCCCGATTCCTTTGCTTTCTAATCAGTTTTCATTTCAAGTTTCCTTAAACAATTTCTGAAAATAATTTCACTTAAAAATTTATTTCTCGGTCTTGGGACCACTGAATTCGATTCCGGGCATACGCTCAAGTCCCATATTTTCCTACGGATCCTCCGGGACCGTTGAATCACGGATCCGGGTCCGTTTACTCAAAATATTGATCGAAGTCAAATTTATTCATTTTAACATAAAAACTTAGCATTTTTCACAGGGTTTCATATTTAAGCTTTCAGGCTACGCGTCCGGACTGCGCACGCAAATCTAGGTGACTTATAAGTGAGGTTTTCAAGGCCTCATAACGCAGAATTTTATTTAAAGTAAGTGATGACCTTTTGGGTCATCACAACTGAATATTTTCCTGTTTCTGCTGTGTATTTACATTGGGACTACAGATGTGGGATTCCGGTAGACCCCGCTGCACAGTTATATGGAACTACAGGACTTCACCCAGTAGATTCCCTTAGTACTAGGTATTTATATTTGGGACTACGGAATGGGATTTCGGTAGATCCCCGCGCACTATGAGTTGGACTACGGGACGGGATCCCGGGAGATCCATTGGATATATATATTTGGGACTACAGGGTAGTATCCTAGGAGATCCCCGATTGTTATTGTGGTACTAAGCCGTATTTCTTTCTGTGTTTACCTTGCCTCTGTACTGGTTGTTGTTGCCCTTTATATCTTGTGGTACTTTTACTGCTGTACTTATTTATACTATTCTGTTTTACACTATCGAACTTTATATTTTATTAACCTCAGTAACAAATGCGAAAAATAACAAAAACTTGCGAAAGAAATAATTAAAAGCCAAAATAACCGAATGAAACAGTATTTAAAATGCCGCTCAGAATATACAATATAACTTCTCGAAAACTAACAACATTTCCCAAAACCCAGAATCTCATGAACCACAAGCCTTGGAATGTCTCAGTGTCTAACTCCAGAATATCTAACAAGGAAAGAAAATATTAGTATAGTGATTGAACTTTATTTTTAAAAAAAGAATTCTTATTTCAATGTAATTTCAATAAATGGAATTCCATATATAGTTCTTAAGTGATATTTTCTTATTTGACAATCTCCCACAATTTCTTTAAGATTGTCAAGTGACTTTATAGTAACTTGCCACTTGACTTAACCACAATGCAAACTTTCTTGGTTTAATAAATATATATATAGATATAAATTTTTGACCAATAAAATGAGCTAAAAAGCCAAAAAAGTGTAGAAAAAGATAAATATGACGTGGCATCCTTATTTGCCCTACAAACTCAATTATTTTTTTTGTCAATTTTTTGGATTTTTGTTATGAAATATAACCCAAAATAACAATATAGAACAAGCAAAAACAAACTAAGAGATATAGAGAGAAAGAGAGGAAGAGAGATTCTTATTTCTTCTTCAATTGTGTATTTTTCCTATCTATTACAAGGCCTTTATATAGGCATAAAAAGTGAAGAAAATATGTCATGGAATATGTCATTGAACATACAAATTATGTCATTGAATATGTCATTAAGCATTTTAGCTAAAGATCATGGAAGAAGAGTAGACATCCACCATAATGTGATATTCATCATAACACTCCCCCTTGGATGTCCATAGATAATGTGCCTTGTTAAAAACTCTCTAAAAAAATATTGGGATGTACATAATTATTTATGATATGCATTGCTTGCTGCCTCATTAAAAACCTTACCAGGAAAACCCAGTGGGACAAAACCTTGGCTAAGGAAAAGAGTGCAGCGTATAGTTACTCCCCCTGATGAAAAATCACTTAATGTCTCGAAGACGACGCATTCCAATCTTATATATCAGATTTTTCAAATATTGAGGTTGGTAATGCCTTAGTGAACAGATCAGCCAAATTATCACTTGAACGAACTTGTTGTACATCTATTTCACCATTCTTCTGAAGATCATGAGTGAAAAAGAATTTTGGTGAAATGTGTTTTGTTCTATCTCCTTTGATATATCCTCCTTTCAATTGAGCTATGCATGCAGCATTGTCTTCATACAATATTGTTGGAATATTCTCTTTCGAAGAAAAACCACATGTTTGCTGAATGTGTTGAGTTATAGATCTTAACCAAACGCATTCTCGACTTGCTTCGTGAATGGCTATTATCTCTGCATGATTTGAAGAAGTAGCAACCATAGTTTGTTTTGTCGAACGCCATGATATGGCTGTACCTCCACTTGTAAATAAATAGCCTGTCTGAGATCGACCTTTGTGTGGATCAGACAAATATCCTGCATCTGCATAACCAATCAATGATGGCTTGGATTCGTTTGAATAAAATAAACCCATATCAATGGTCCCTTGGAGGTATCTGAATATATGTTTAATACCATTCCAGTGTCTTTGTGTTGGCGAAGTACTAAATCTTGCCAATAAACTTACTGAGAAAGCTATATCTGGTCGGGAATTATTGGCAAGATACATTAATGCCCCAATTGCACTAAGATATGGTACTTAGGCACCAAGAAGCTCTTCATCATTTTCATGAGGTCGGAATGGATCTTTCTTTATATCAAGTGATCTCACAACCATTGGGGTACTCAATGGATGTGCTTTATCCATATAGAATCGCTTTAAAATCTTTTCGGTATATGTTGATTGATGGACAAATATTCCATCTTTCATATACTCAATTTGTAGACCAAGACAAAATTTTGTCTTTCCAAGATCTTTCATTTCAAATTCTTTCTTCAAACAGTCTACTGTTTTTGGAAGCTCCTCAAGAGTTCCAATGATATTTAAATCATCAACATACACAGCGATTATAACAAATTCAGATCCAGACCTTTTTATAAAGACACAAGGACAATTTGGATCATTCTTGTACCCTTCTTTCAACAGGTATTCACTCAGGCGATTGTACCACATACGACCTGATTGTTTCAATCCGTATAAAGATTTCTGAAGCTTTATTGAACAAGTTTCTCGAAAACTTTTATATGCTTCTGGCACTTTAAATCCCTCAGGTACTTTCATAAAAATTTCGTTGTCTAATGATCCATACAAAAAGGCTATAACAACATCCATTAGATGCATATCAAGTTTTTCTTGCACTGCCATATTTATGAGATACCTGAAGGTGATAGCATCCACTACAGGAGAATATGTCTCCATATAATCAATTCCAGGCCTTTGGGAAAACCCTTGTGCCACAAGTCGTGCTTTATATCTAACGACTTCATTTTTATCATTTCGTTTCCGTACAAAAACCCATTTATACCCTACTGGCTTTATGCCTTCAGGTGTTCGAACTATGGGTCCGAAGACTTCACGTTTTCCAAGTGAAGTTAACTCTGCCTGGATAGCGTCTTTCCATTTTGGCCAATCATTTCTCTGTCTACATTCATTGACAGATTTTGGTTCAAGATCCTCATCTTGTTGCATTATTTCAACAGCAACATTATAAGCAAAAATGTTATCGATAACAACATTATTTCGGTTCCATCTTTTCCCGGTTGAGACGTAACTTATTGATATCTCTTCATTTTCATTATTTTCAGGTACCTGGACCTCCCCTAAGGTCTTATCATTTGTTACATCTTGGGGCTCTTCTTGAGCCACTACCTCCGTGTTATGTTCACTTTGATCATTTGCTCCTTTTCTTCTTCGAGGATTTTTATCTTTAGAACCGATTGGTCTACCACGTTTCAAGCATGGCTTAGACTCATTTGCTTTAATTAATTGTCCTGCCGGGATATCAACTCGAATTGGTGCATTAGCAGCTGGAATATGTGACTTGGTCACCCTTGGTAGGTCAGTGAATACATCTGGCAATTGATTTGCAATATTTTGCAAATGAATAATCTTTTGAACCTCTTGTTCACATTGATTTGTTCGAGTATCTAAATGAGACAGTAATAATGCATTCCAATCTATATTCTTTTTCAGCTGCTTATTTTCTCCCCCTAATGTTGGATATACTGATTCATCAAAATGACAATCAGAAAATCTTGCCGTAAATAAATCTCTAGTCATCGGCTCTAGATATTTTATAATTGAAGGAGATTCATATCCAACATATATTCCCAACCTTCTTTGAGGACCCATCTTTATGCGTTGTGGTGGAGCAATTGGAACATATATCGCACAACCAAAGATCCTAAGATGGGAAATATTTGGCTCCTGACCAAAAGCCAATTGCAACGGGGAGACTTTATGATAACTTGTGGGCCTTATCCGCACAAGTGCTGCTGCGTGCAAAATAGCATGACCCCATACTGAAATGGGAAGTTTTGTTCTCATAAGCATTGGTCTAGCAATTAATTGGAGGTGTTTGATCAATGATTCTGCTAGACCATTTTGTGTATGAACATGAGCAACCGGATGCTCAATGGTTATCCCAGTTGAAATACAATAATCATTAAAGGCTTGGGATGTAAACTCACCAGCATTATCAAGACGGATTGTCTTAATTGCATAATCTGGAAACTGTGCTCTTAGCTTTATTATTTGAGCCAACAATCTCGCAAATGCCATATTGCGAGTTGATAGTAAGCACACATGTGACCATCTTGTAGATGCATCTATCAAAACCATATAATATTTGAATGGTCCACATGGAGGGTGAATGGGCCCACATATATCACCTTGTATACGTTCCAGAAATGCAGGGGATTCCATCCTAACTTTAATAGTTGATGGTCTAATAATTCATTTTCCTTGAGAACATGTAGCACAAGAGAATTCCTTAAATTGAAGAATTTTCTGATTCTTCATTGCATGTCCATGTGAATTCTCAATTATTTTACGCATCATATTAGAACCAGGATGGCCCAACCGGTCATGCCAAATAATAAAATTATCTTGATTAGTAAACTTCTTGTTTACTACGACATGTGTTTCAATCCTGCTAATACTTGTGTAGTATAAGCCGGAGGAAAAAGCGGGTAACATTTCAAGCACATATTTCTTACCGGACGTTATTGTAGTAATATAAAGATATTCAATCTTTTCATCATTTGTAGTCTCAATATGATAGCCATTTTGGCGAATATCTTTGAAACTTAATAAGTTTCTTTGAGATTTACTACAATATAATGCTTCATCAATAGCCAAATTTGTTCCTCCTGGTAGTAATAAATTGGCTCTTCCAGAACCTTCAATTAATCTTGTACTACCGGATATTGTATTAACATTCGCTTCTTTCATTACCAAATAAGAGAAATATCTCTTATCTTTTAAAATAGTGTGTGTTGTAGCACTATCCAAAAGACATATATCATCTTTATTAATCTTGAGTCCAACTGAAGACTGTGGAATTTTCATATTCTTCATAAAAAAGACAAATAATACATCATAAGAAATATGAAAGACAAGCAAAAAAAAACATTAAGAAATACATTAGAAATATAGAAACTAGCAATACATGATGCATTAGGAAAATACACTCAAGAAAAAATAAACTAGTTGCAAACATAAACATAACAACTTTTATAACTTCATTCCCCAGTAAGATGATTCATTCTTCAGTCAATATCCTCAAAGAAGTCTCCAACTTCTAAATGAGTAATATTTGTTAGGCCTTCAAAATCATCATCTTTATATGCAGGATGTGCCTTAGAATCATATTTATTTGAGGGACCTGCTTCATCATTATTATTTTGAAAGGTCAAGTGTGCCTCCACATTATTTTCTTTTTTCTTGAGGGAGGCTTGATAAAGTTTGACAAAATGTTCTGGCGTACGACAAATGCGCGCCCAATGACCTCTCATACCACATCGGTGACACATACTAGCTTTACCTTTTGAATGATTAATTTGAGAACCCTTATTGTTCTCCAATTTATTTCCACCATAATGACGATAATTGTTTCGCCCCCTGCCACGTCCACGTTTATGACCATGTCCACGACCACGGTAATTATTTTGTTTTCTTTCAAACTTATCATATGTTGCTATAGCATTCACTTCCGGAAATGGAGCTGACCCAGTAGGACGGGCTTCATGATTTTTCATTAATAGAGTATTATTCTGCTCAGCCACAAGTAGGCATGTGATTAACTCAGAATATTTCTTAAAACCTTTTTCACGGTATTGTTGTTGTAGCACCACATTTGAAGCGTGAAAAGTAGAAAATGTTTTTTCCAATAAGTCCTCATCTGTGATAGTGTCTCCACATAATTTTAATAGAGAACTTACTTTAAAGATAGCAGAATTATACTCACTTACAGTTTTAAAGTCTTGCAACCTTAAATGTATCCACTCATACCGAGCTTTTGGTAATACCGTAAGTTTTAGGTGGTCATATCGATCCTTCAAATTAATCCATAATTCAAGTGGATCTTTTACTGTTAAATATTCAGTTTTTAACCCTTCATGTAAATGATGGCGAAGGAAAATCATGGCTTTCGCTTTATCCTGATTTGATGCTTCATTTCCTTGTATAATCGTATTTCCAAGACCTTTAGCGTCGAGGTGAATTTCAGCATCAAGGACCCATGATAAATAGTTCTTTCCGGTGATGTCAAGTGCCACAAATTCAAGTTTTGATAAATTTGACATAGTGAAAACTATCATAAAAGATGAATAAGTTAGAGAAATAATTATAATAATAAACAATTAATGAAACAAATCGATTAAGGTAAAACAAATGAAAATAAAGCTATATCATGTTAGCAATCTACTATTTCATTTTATTCATGCCATAAAATAGAAACTATATATTATTTCATTTCACTTTATATTATTGATATATATATATATATAGAATTTAACGTTTTATATATATATATATATATATATATATATATATATATATAGAATTTAACGTTTTATTAGTTGCAGTGACTAGATAATGTATACACTACATACATATGCATACATTTTTTTTTAATGGTATTGTGTGAGGTGTGAAAAACAACATGATAAACAAAAATATGAAAAAGGGAACAACAACATGAATGATGTAAATTATCAAAAATTGCAAAGAAAAATTTAGGTTGTAAGAATTAAGCATATGATATATGTACTGCCATAAATAAAATGATTATAATGATACATACCTCAATAAAATATGGCTCAACTTAGCTGGAGTTAAGAATAAAATTAGAGCTTCGTGCTGATAACGTGTTATGAAATATAACCCAAAATAACAATATAGAACAAGCAAAAACAAACTAAGAGATATAGAGAGAAAGAGAGGAAGAGAGATTCTTATTTCTTCTTCAATTGTGTATTTTTCCTATCTATTACAAGACCTTTATATAGGCATAAAAAGTGAAGAAAATATGTCATGGAATATGTCATTGAACATACAAATTATGTCATTAAGCATTTTAGCTAAAGATCATGGAAGAAGAGTAGACATCCACCATAATGTGATATTCATCGTAACAATTTTATCTTTTTTCCCCTTATGTATTTGCTTTTTAGAATCCAAAAGTCACTTCTGTAAATACAACCAAAAGTCACGTTCTTTTCGTATTCTTTCTCCCACCTCTCCGTGACAATTCAGACAGCAGTTATGGTACACATAAAATTCCAAAGGCAAGTAAGTTCTCAGCAATTAATATCTTCCGTTTCGTAATTTTTTTAATGATTTTGATCTTGTTATAATTTAATTAAAATATAAAATTATTGTTAAATCTATAAAATATCTTTTTATAATTCTGAAATATTAAAATAATCAAATAGTAGATTTATTTTTTCAAAAGATTGACCAAAAAGCTTGTATCGTGTAGTGTGTACAATTCAAGTTCCCTGAAAAAGTCAAATGACAATCACATATATGTTTGTTTTAGGCAAAAAGTAAAAATAAGAAGTAACCACGGTGGCACCACAACAAAAAGACTAATAACCCGTTTGGCAGCTTCTAAAATCAGTTTATTTTGAGAAATGTTTTTCTCAAAAGTACTTTTCTAAAAAATACTTTTTGTGAGAAGCAGTTTGTGTTTGGTTAATTAATTTGAAAAGCACTTTTGAGCAGTAAATAGTATTTGGCCAAGCTTTTGAAAGCTGCTTCTAAGTGTATTTTCTCAAAAGTGCTTATCAGAAAAGCGCTTTTGGAGAGAAGCTACTTTTTTCTGCTTCTCCAAAACTGCTTCTTCTCAAAAGCACTTTATTTTCTTCCAAAAGCTTGGCCAAACACCTCAATTTTTGGTCAAAAGTACTTTTGGCCAAAAAAACACTTTTGGCCCAAGTTGATATCAGAGCTCTAGGTTCATAGGAGTCATGAATCACAAGCCGGTTTATTTGAGTCTTGCGGATCGGTACGGAGACGTCTGTACTTATCTGCGAGAGGCTATGTAATTGTTAGGAAAATTCCACTTCATTTGATTTCCTTGTCGTGCGAGATTTTTGATATCACAACTCAAAACTTCTGTCTTCTATTCTCTCACAGATGGTGAGGACACATGTACCCGAGACGATCAGGCACCCACACCCCCTACTGCAGCCATTAGAGGCTAGGGCCGGGGTAGAGACCGAGGACACGCACGTGGTGCAGCAAGAGCACCCATGCGAGCTGCCACCGAGGTGCCACCAGCAGTTCCAGCCGGAGTCCAAGCACCTGATATGCCTACTGCTATTACTACTCCAGCTCTCCAGGAGACTCTTGCACAGTCATGAGCATGTACACCACTCTAGCTCAGGGAGGGTTGCTTCCCCTTGCTACATCTACATCTCAGGCTGGGGGAGGAGAACAGACTCCCGCCGCCCGCACTCTTGAGCAGCGAGTGCATGTTGAGCAGGTCCCTAAGATTATTCTTGTACAACCTGTAATCTGAGATCAGCCCGAGGACAGGGCAGTGGTTCCGAGGATGAGCAGCTGAGGCTTGAGAGGTTCAAGAAGTACAAGCCTTCTGTATTCAGTGGTCTATCATCGGATGATGCTCTGGGATTTCTAGACGCGTGTTACCGCATTCTCCGTACCATAGTTATATTAGGTCAAACGGGGTTTCCTTCACTACTTTCTAGCTTCGAGGAGCTGCCTATGAGTGGTGGCACACCTACGAGTTAGACAGTCCGGATGAGGCTGCTTCACTGACTTGGACTCAATTTTCAGATCTGTTCCTGAGAGAGTATGTTCCTCAGAGCCTTAGGGACGCATGGCGCGTAGAGTTTGTGCATTTGCGCCAGGGTGCTATGACTGTCTCAGAGTATGCTGTCTGTTACACTAGTTTGGCTAGACATGCACCAGCCTTAGTTTCTACTGTTCGCGAGAGGGTTTGCCGGTTTATTGAGGGGCTTATTCCCAACATCAAGTCTAGCATGGCTCGTGAGTTGGAGATGGATATTTCTTATCAGCAGGTGGTGAGAATTTCTATTAAGATTGAGGGTATGCATGCTAGGGAGAGAGAGGAGAGGGAGACCAAGAGGTTTCGAGAGTCGGGCCATTATTCTGGTGCTCGTGCCCCAGCTGCAGGTCGTCATGGTAGGGGTTATATGAGTTACCCTGTTCATTCAGCTCTTCCAGCAGTCAGTGGTATTCCAGTCCCTCCTAGGCCTCAGGAGCCTTATTATGCACCTCCGGTTTCTAGCGTGCTTCCTGCGTGGGCTGCTTTCAGAGGTCAGTCTAGCAGACCTGGCCCGAGCCAGTCATAATCGTCACGTCCTCCCAGAGCTTGTTTTGAGTGTGGTGACATACGCCATATGGTGAGGGATTGCCCCAGACTTGGGAGGGGTGTACCTCCGTAGACTTCTCAGCCACAGGGTGCCCCACAGAGTTCTCAGGCTATGGTTACAGCTCCAGTTGCTACCCCACCTGCTCAACCAGCTAGAGGTGGGGGTTGGGGAGGTAGAGGTCGCCCTAGAGGGGGAGGCTAGGCCAGATACTATGCCCTTTCTGCCCATACCAAGGCTGTTGCCTCTGATTTAGTCATCACAGGTATTATACTGGTTTGTCATAGAAATGCATCGGTTCTATTCGATCCAGGCTCCACTTACTCTTATGTGCCTTCTTATTTTTCTCCGTATTTGGGTGTACCTCGGGATTCTTTGAGTTCCCATGTTTATGTTTCTACTCCTGTGGGAGATTCTCTTGTGGTGGACCGCATTTATCGGTCGTGTTTGGTTGCTCTTACAGGTTTTGAGACCAGAGCCAATTTATTGTTGCTCAGCATGGTAGATTTTGATATTATCTTGGGCATGGACTGGTTGTTGCCCCATTATGCTATTCTTGATTGTCACGCCAAAACCGTGATGTTGGCTATGCAAGGTGTACCGCGTGTTGAGTGGAGGGGTACTTTAGATCACACTCCCAGTAGAGTTATTTCTTTCCTTAAGGCTCGGCAAATAGTTGAGAAGGGGTGTGACGCATATCTAGCTTATGTGAGAGATGTCAGTATTGATACCCCTTCAGTTGATTCAGTCCCAATAGTACGAGATTTTCCCGATGTGTTTCCAGCTGGTCTTCCGGGCATGCCGCCTGATAGAGATATTGATTTTGGCATTGATTTATTGCCGGGCACTCAGCCCATTTCTATTTCTCCGTATCGTATGGCTCTTCCTGAGTTGAAGGATCGGTTACAGGAATTGCTTGATAAGGGTTTTATCCAACCCAGTGTATCACATTGGGATGCTCATGTCTTGTTTGTGAAGAAAAATGATATTTCTATGCGTATGTGTATTGTTTATTGCCAGTTGAATAAAGTTACAGTGAAGAACCGTTATCCTTTGCCCCGTATTGATGATCTGTTTGACCAGCTTCAAGGTGCACGGGTGTTTTCTAAGATTGACTTGCGCTTAGGTTACCATCAGTTGAAGATTCGGGAGCCAGATATCCCGAAGACTGCTTTCAGGACTCGATATGATCATTGTGAGTTCCTTGTTATGTCATTTGGGCTGACCAATGCCCAACAACCTTTATGCATTTGATGCATAGTGTGTTTCGGCCGTATTTTGACTCGTTCGTCATTGTCTTTATTGATGATATTCTGGTGTATTCCCAGAGTCGGGAAGATCATGAGCAACACCTGAGGACAGTGCTTCAGACCTTGAGAGAAAAGAAGTTATATGCTAAGTTCTCGAAATATGAGTTTTGGTTGGATTCTGTGGCATTCTTAGGCCACGTGGTGTCGAGTGAGGGTATTCAGGTGGATCCAAAGAAAGTACAGGTCATGCAGAGTTGGCCCAGATCATCCTCACCTACAGAGATCTGCAGTTTCCTTGGCTTTGTAGGTTATTACCATTGTTTTGTTGAGGGATTTTCAGCGATTACAGCCCCTATGACCAGACTGACCCAGAAGGGTGTTCCATTCTAGTGGACGGAAGATTGTGAGGCGAGATTTCAGAAGCTCAAGACAACTTTGACTACAACCCCAATTTATATTGCCTATAGGTTCGGGGTCTTACACTATCTATTGTGATGCCTCGAGGATTGGCCTTGGAGCAGTGTCGATATAGGATGGTAGAGTGATGGCCTACGCGTCCAGACAGTTGAAGGTACATGAGAAGAATTACCCTATCCCCGACCTTGAGTTAGCTGCCATTGTTCACGCCCTAAAGATCTGGCGTCATTATTTGTACGGTGTGCCTTATAAGATTTATACCGATCATCGGAGCTTGCAACACATGTTTAAGTAAAATGACCTAAATTTGTGCCAGAAAAGGTGGTTAGAGTTGCTGAAGGACTATGATATCACTATTTTTGTATCACCCAGGCAAGGCCAATATGGTAGTCGATGCCTTGAGTCGCTGGGCAGAGAGTTTGGCTTATTTACTAGCATCAGAGAAGCCTATAGCGATGGATGTTCAGGTCTTAGCTAGCCAGTTTGTGAGATTAGATCTTTCGGAGCCCAGTCGGGTTCTAGCTTGCGTGGTTTCTCGGTCTTCTTTATTTAATTGTATCAGCGAGCGTCAATATCATGACCCTCATCTGCTTGTCCTCAAGGACAAGGTTCAGCACGGTGATACCAGGGATGTGACTATTGGTGATGATGGGGTATTGAGGATGTAGGGTCGGATTTGTGTACCCAATATTGATGGGCTTCGGGAGTTGATTCTGGAGGAGGCCCATAGTTCGCGGTATTCCATTTATCCGGGTGTCGCGAAGATGTATCAGGATTTGAGACAGCACTATTGGTGGAGGCGGATGAAGAAAGACATAGTTGGATTTGTAGCTCGGTACCTCAACTGTCAGCAGGTGAAGTATGAGCACCAGAGACCAGTGAGTTGCTTCAGCAGATAGAGATTCCGGAATGGAAGTGGGAGCGGATCACCATGGACTTTGTAGTTGGGCTCCCACGGACTTTGAGAAAGTTCGATGCTACTTGGGTGATTATGGATCGGCTGACCAAGTCCGCTCACTTTATTCATGTGTGTACTACTTATTTCTCGGAGCGATTGGTAGAGATTTATATCCGGGAGATTGTTCGTTTGCATGGTATTCCAGTTTCCATCATTTTAGATAGGGGTACTCAGTTCACATCACGGTTCTGGAGGGCCGTTTAGCATGATTTGGGTACTCGGATGGAGTTGAGTACAACATTTCACCCTCAGAAGGATGGACAGTCCGAGCGCACTATTCAGATTCTTGATGATATGCTCTGTGCATGTGTGATTGAGTTTGGAGGGTCTTGGGATCATTTCTTGCCATTGGCGGAGTTTGCTTACAACAACAGCTATTAGTCCAACATTCAGATGGCACCGTATAAGGCCTTATATGGTAGGCGGTGTAGGTCCCCGGTGGGTTGGTTTGAGCCGGGTAAGGCCAAATTATTGGGTGCAGTCTTGGTACAGGATGCTTTGGATAAGGTTAAGGTGATTCAGGATAGACTCCGTACGGCCCAGTCTAGACAGAAGAGCTACGTCGACCGGAAGGTTCGTGATGTTTCCTATATGGTTGGAGAGCGGGTTCTGCTTCGAGTTTCGCCTATGAAGGGTGCTATGAGATTTGGGAAGAATGAGAAGTTGAGTCCGAGGTTTATTGACCCTTTTGAGATATTGAGGCGTGTTGGGGAGGTTGCTTATAAGCTTGCCTTACCTCCCAGCTTAGCAGGAGTTCATCCGGTATTTCATGTTTCTACGCTCTGGAGGTATCACGGTGATCCGTCGTATGGGTTGGATTTCAGTTCAGTCCAGTTGGACAAGGATCTATCTTATGTTGAGGAGCTAGTGGCAATATTGGACAGGTAGGTTAGAAAGCTGAGGTCAAAGAACATTGCATCAATAAAGGTTCAGTGGCGGGGTCAGTCGGTCGAGGAAGCGACCTGGGAGACCGAGCAGGGTATGCACAGCTTTTACCCTCATCTTTTCACTACTTCAGGTATGTCTCTATACTCGTTCGAGGACGAATGAATGTTTAAGTGTAGGATGATGTGACGATTTGGCCGGTCGTCTTAAGAATTAACGTCCTGATCCCCTATTAACTGCTTTCCCCGTATTTATTTCTACTATTTTGATTTGCCGGGATGTTCGGTTTTGAGTTTCAGAGAGTTTTGGGACACTTAGTCCCTTAATGAGAGCTTAAGTTTTGGAAACTTGACCGTAGTCGGAACAGTGTGAAGATGACCTAGGAATGGAATTCTGATGGTTCCGTTAGCTCCGTTGGGTGATTTCGGGTTTAGGAGCGTGTTCGGATGGTATTTTGGAGGTCCATAGATAATTTAGGCTTTAAATGCTGAAAGTTGAATTTTTGAAGTTTTTGGTTCGATAGTGAGATTTTGATCCGAGGGTCAGAAGAATTCCGGAAGTTGGAGTAGCTTCGTAGTGTTGAATGTGACGTGTGTGCAAAATTTCAGGTCATTCGGGCGAGGTTTGATGGACTTTTTGATCGAAAGAGTATTTTGAGAGTTTTTGAAGTTCTTAGGCTTGAATCCGATGCTAAATTGGTGTTTTGATGTTGTTTTGAGCGTTCCAAAAATTGGAACAAGTTTGAATGATGTTTTAGGATTGGTTGGCATGTTTGGTTGAGGTCCCGGGGGCCTCAGATGTGTTTCGGATGCTCAACGGGTCACTTTTGGAACTTAGAAAATTTGTAGAAAATGCTGCAGCAGTCAGTTTTGGTTTCCTTCTTCGCATTCGCGAGTGGTTTCTCGCGTTCGCGAAGAGGACATGGGGCTGGTGAGGATTTATGCTTTGCGTTCGCGAAGTGTCTCCCATGTTCGCGAAGCTGGGAGTTCTATACCTACGTGTTCGCGATGGCTTTCCCGCGTTTGCTTAGGAGGAGGAAGTTTTGAATCGCGTTCACGTCCCTGTTAACGTGTTCACGATGAAGAAATCTGGGCCCAAGTGAAATTGTGCTTTGTGAATGCGAGGGGCCTTCCGCGTTCCCGAAGAAGGAAATACCTGGGCAGTATTTAAATAGCCCATCCGCGACCCTTCTTCATTTTTCCACCATTTTTGAATGGGATTGAAGCTTTTGAGGGTGATTTTTGAGGAAACCAAAGGGGAATCACTTGGAGGTAACATTTTTGACTTCATAACTCATTTATATGTGATTAAAGGCCTAATTAGTGGTGAAAATGGGTAATTAAGGCTTGAGATTAAGAACATAGGTATTTGAGGGGTCAATTGAACTCCGATTTAAGTGTTCTTGCTATGTATAGACTCATGAGAGTACGAGGTTTCTAGAAATAGAAATTTCACCCGATTCCGAGACGTGGGCCCGAGGGGCGTTTTGGTCATTTTACCTAATTTCACGTATTAGCTTAGAATTTCTTTGTGGAATCAGTTACATGAAATGTTATTTACGTTATGCAATTGAAATGAATTGATTTGAGCCATTTGGAGTCGAGTACTCGTGGCAAGAACGTTGTTTCGGGTTGACTTTTGAGCCGGTTCGAGGTAAGTGGCTTGCCTAACCTTGTGTGGGGGACCTTCCCCTTAGGATTTGGTATTATTGTTAATTGAAATGCCTTGTGCGTGAGGTGACGAGTGCGTACTTGTGATAATTATTGAAAAATCGATTTTCATTAAGTAATTACTAGTATGTTTCCTTCTCTTTTTATATTATTTGCACTTTAAGCCTGTTGTTAGCGTAGAAAAGCATGTCTAAGTGATTTAATTGCTTTATTTGCTCAAACTGCTCTACCTGAATTCTGTGCAGCATGCTAGACTAGAATTACTTGTTTGCCTTAATATGGAATTAACATTTGCTGATTATTTATCTATTGCTGCTGTGTATTTACATTGGAACTATGGATGTGGGATTCCGGTAGATCCCCCTTGTCTGTTTATTTTGGGACTACGAATGTGAGATTCTGGTAGATCCCCCTGCACAGTTATATGGAACTACGGGAATGCACCCGGTAGATTCTCCTAGTACTGGGTATTTATATTTGGGACTACGAAACGGGATTCCGGTAAATCCCCGCACACTATGAGTTGGACTACGGGACGGAATCCTAGGAGATCCATTGGATATGTATATTGGGACTACAGGACGGTATCCTGGGAGATCCCCGATTGTTATTATGGTGCTGAGCCGTATTTCTTTCTGTGTTTACCTTGCCTCTGTACTAGTTGTTGTTACCCTTTATATCTTGTGTTACTTTTACTGCTGTACTTATTTATACTATTCTGTTCTACTCTGTCGAACTTTATATTTTATTTAACTTCAGTAGGGCCCTGAACTTCCTCGTCACTACCCGACCGAGGTTAAGCTTGGAACTTACTGAGTACCACTGTGGTGTACTCATGCCCTTTCTGTGCATATTTTTTCATGTGCAGATCCAGGTACTTTGACGCAGTCCTATCACCCTTGAGGCGAGACGACTAATCCAGAGACTTCGAGGTATATCTGTCGCGTCCACAGACCGAGGAGTCCCTTTGTGCTCTCCCTATTGTATTAGCCCTTTTGTATTTTTTCCTTGTTAGATATTCTGGAGTTAGACACTAGTAGACATTCCAAGGCTTGTGGTTTCATGAGATTCCGGGTTTTGGAAAATGTTTTTAGTTGTCGAGAAGTTGTATTGTATATGCCGAGCGGCATTTTAAATACTGTTCATTCGGTTATTTTGGCTTTTAATTATTTCTTCCGCAAGTTTTTGTTATTTTTTCGCATTTGTTAGGCTTACCTAGTCGTAGAGACTAGGTGCCGTCACGACAGTTCACGGAGGGTGAACTGGGATCGTGACAGTTAAAACCTTAAAATATATTCTTCAACTCATTAAAAAGTATTGAATTTTTAAAATAAATTAAAATTGCACATTAGATTACGGTAGGATATAACTTTCTCACTCGATATTAGAAAATGAATCCAAATACCATTGATATCAAAATTCTTTATTTTTCAATTAAAAAATTTCAGTTAGAAAATATTAGTATAGTGGTTGAACTTTATTTTTAAAAAAAGAATTCTTATTTCAATATAATTTCAATAAATGAAATTCCATATATAGTTCTTAAGTGATATTTCCTTATTTGACAATCTCCCACAAACTCTTCAAGATTGCCAAGTGGCTTTATAGTAGCTTGCCACTTGGCTTAACCACAATGCAAACTTTTTTGCTTTAATATATATAGATTTTTGACCAAAAAATGAGGTAAAAAGCCAAAAAAGTGTAGAAAAAGATAAATATGATGTGGCATCTCTATTTGCCCTACAAACTCAATTATCTTTTTTGTCAATTTTTTGGACTTTATCTTTTTTCCCCTTATGTATTTGCTTTTTAGAATCCAAAAGTCACTTCTGTAAATACAACCAAAAGTCACGTTCTTTTCCTATTCTTTCTCCCACCTCTCCGTGACAATTGAGATAGCAGTTATGGTACACATAAAATTCCAAAGGCAAGTAAGTTCTCAGCAATTAATATCTTCCGTTTCGTAATTTTTTTAATGATTTTGATCTTGTTATAATTTAATTAAAATATAAAATTATTGTTAAATCTATAAAATATCTTTTTATAATTCTGAAATATTAAAATAATCAAATAGTAGATTTATTTTTTCAAAAGATTGACCATAAAGCTAGTATTGTGTAGTGAATACAATTCAAGTTCCCTGAAAAAGTCAAATGACAATTACATATATGTTTGTTTTAGGCAAAAAGTAAAAATAAGAAGTAACCACAGTGGCACCACAATAAAAACACTAATAGCCCATTTGACCAAACTTCTAAAATCAGTTTATTTTGAGAAGTGTTTTTTTCAAAAGTACTTTTTAAAAAAATACTTTTTGTGAGAAGCAATTTGTGTTTGATTAATTAATTTGAAAAGCAATTTTGAGCAGTAATTAGTATTTGGCCAAGTTTTTGAAAATTGCTTCTAAGTGTATTTTTCTCAAAAGTGCTTCTTAGAAAAGTGCTTTTGGAGAGAAGCTACTTTTTTCTGCTTCTCCAAAACTGCATCTCCTCAAAAGCACTTTTTTTTCCAAAAGCTTGGCCAAATACCTCAATTTTTTGCCAAAAATACTTTTGGCCAAAAACACTTTTGACCCAAAAAAAGCTTGGCCAAACAGGCTATTAATAAACATCTTTTGAAAAAAATTCACTTTCACAAACAATTTGGTCACACTTATCCAAACCAGTTCTTAAAAGTTTAGTCAAGCAGCCTTATACTTCAGCTTACAGTATTGCATGGCTAACGAGATAAGGGACTCTAACGAGTCATTTGGTAGGATGCATTAGATAAAATAATGAATATATTAACTTTTGGTATTATTAATCCCTTATTTGGTATACTTTTTCAACATATGTATTACTAATATAAGTATTTATTATACAACTTATTTGGTATTATCCTAGGTATAACTAACACATGCATTACTAATCCCTGTATTACTAATCCTTGTATTACTAATCCACTTTATTCCGCACTATTCTTATACATCCTACCAAATGATCCCCAAGTGATATTAATTCTCCGTCCACATAAATGAAAAATTCAGAGAGCTAATTTTTCACATACTTAGTAATTGAACTACAATATTTCAAGTTATTCTGAATATGGGAAGCAGAAATAATGCAAACAAATTTGGTTGAGAAAAAATCACTCATTCTGTATACAAAAATAAAATTAAACACTCATATCAAAATAGGTGAGAGAAGATAACAAAAATTTAAAATAAAATATCAAAATAAATAAACTCTGTATGCTAAATGTATAACATTTCTAAAATTCAAATTAACATATTAAGTAAAAGTGTTATATAAGAAAATTTGCAACATAAATTATTTTTATGTATAGAAATTCGTAAAAAATTTAATAATAAAAAGTATAACTCCCAAAGCAGTGTTTAAGTGGAGTAAATTATTATTTTTTCTTTCGGGTTATTTGTTTCTCTCTCTTTACTGCTCTTTGTTTGTCTGAGAATTAAGATGGTAGAAAAAACGATTGTGGGTTATATGTCCATTATCGTAAATGATTCCACTCGGAAAAAGAAGATTATGGGAGCTGCACCTATTAATTCCAAATAAAATTATTAGAAAAGAAAAAAGAAGTAGAAAAAAGAGAATGCATAACATAGTTAAGTGAGTCCTTTAAGAATTTTCATATCCAGTAGAACAAATTAACAATGTTGGCTTTAGGCGAGTTCGGTTGGTACCTGCTCAAAATTCAATATGTTAAAAACCCATTTTAGGTAAGGAAGCAGACAAAGTCATATTAGAGATTACAAAAGAAGAAGCCATATAAAAAGAGTGTTGGTTGGCAAAAGGGTGAAAAAATATCACCAAGTTTAAGGACATTCATCTTTATCTCTCTCCAAATATAGAAACTCCTCATTGGTATGCGCATTATATATTAGCAGGACATATATCGAATGCACTGTGAATACATAGATCTCTATAAAAACTTATGCACTTCTCCTTATTTATGATAAATCAAAATAGTCTCTCAAACTCTTCAAACTCCTCACTCACTTTCTACTTAATTTCTTTTATTAATCAAAGTCAAATTCTTTTTGTGTGCGGTGAAGGAGATAATGAAACTCAGATCTGGTCCAAATGGAGATATGAGAATCAAATTTCAATGGGGATATTAAAAGGAAAAGAGAAGAGGAACCAATGCTTGTTCAAAGGAAAAGATTACGGTTTGCTTTGTAGGCAACAATTAGAAGAAATAGGCTCACACATTAATACTCATAACTGTTGTATTAATTCAACTAAGGAAGAAGAAAACGGAAGCAATACAAGGAAATTAGAGAGATTTCATGAGAGTAATGGAGTAATAAATATAATTAATAACTGAAAAATCTGGTAACCTTAAATTTCTGCATATTTTTAAATAGAAAATAAGGATAAATGTGATGGCCCCAAAAGTCATCACTTGTTTTAGAAATGAATTCTGCGTTCCGAGGCCTTAAAAACCTCTTTCAGCATCACCTCGATTTGCGTACGCAGTCCGGACGCGTAGCCGGATAGACATTATGTGAAAAAATATGGGACTTGGGCGTATGCCCGGAATCGAATTCCGAGGTCTCAAGCCCAAGAAATGAATTTTTAAAGAAAATTATTTTCTGGAAATTTTTATGAGTTTTGGAAATGAAATGCATTTAGAATTTGATGGCATCGGGCCCATATTCTGGTTCTGGAGCGCGGTAAAGATCTTATATGTGAAATAAGATGAGTCTGTGAAATTTGGTAAGAAATGGAAGTCGTTTGAGGTGATTCGGACCCGTAGTTGTGAAAATTCATACTCTGAAAGTTTTGAGATTTTTCTTAAATTTTTATGCTAAATTCGTTGTTTAAGAGGTTATTTTGGCTATTTGATCGCATGGGTAAGTTCATATGATGTTTTTGAGTTAATACGCATGGTTGGTTTGGAGTCCTGAGGGCTCGGGTGAGTTTCAGATGTGTTTCGAAAAGTTTTGAACTTGGAAAAAGTTGCAGGTTTTTGCTGCTCTTAGTACATAGAGGTTTTGTGCTTCGTGTTCGCGTGGTCCCACTCGTGAACGTGTCACGACGCCCAAAACCGTACCCTATCATGATGGCGCATCTCATGAAGACAAGGCCAGCCGACACAATTCCCAAATCAACCATTTTCCATTAAAAGTTATTTTTATACCATTTATAAACCAAAAATCTCATAATGAACATTTAAAAGAAAAATGCAGAATAATTACACAAGCCCGACATCGGGGTGTCACTAGTCATGAGTATCTACCAAGGTCTGAATATAACAAGGGTATAAAAATATACTAAATATAGTAGTAAAAATGAGAGAAAGGAAGCAATGCTGCGAACGTCGTGCAGCCACCTTGCTAACTTTGATGACTCCGCATCTGAGCAATCAACACCCGCTACCAGGTTTTGAAATACCTGAATCTGCACACGAGGTGCAGGAAGTAATGTGAGCACTCCAACCCAATACATAATACGAGTAAATAAAGACTGAGTAGTAGGAATGATGAATCCACTTATATGATAAACTCAATAAGCACAACAAGCTTTCAAATCAGAATACGAGTCAATCGTCTCATATTAAACCCAGCTTTCGGTAAAAAATCATTTGAAAATGCCTTCCAACAGTTTCAGTAGGGGTTCATTACCATTTATAATAAAAGAGATGAAAACCATAATCGGCCCCTTGGGTAAAACATAGTTCGCATACAGCCCCTCGAACAAAACAGAAATTTCACGACCCTTTTCATAACTTAGAAACTTCAGTTTAAATGAAAGATTATATAAAATGCTTGTTCAACATTTTCAATAGAGGCTCGGTTTAAAGATGAGTGAAAGCAGTAATCAAATCAACATGTTCAATAGAAACTCGCTTTAAAGAGGAGTGAAAACAGTAAGTTCATAAACCAGCCCCTCAGGTAAAGCATCACTCATGTACATGTATATCTATGTAGCCCCTCGGGCAAGCCTCTTGGTCACTCGTGACTCAATTCTCACCAATCAGCGCTAACACTTAGCACTCACACTCAATAAGTACCATATAGTAACCGATGCGGCGTGCAGCCCGATCCATACCTTTTTCCATATCCCATATATATATATATATATATATATATATATATATATATATATATATATATATATATATATATATATATATATATGCGTCGTGCAGCCCGATCCATAGATATATAATCCTCACAACCAGGCCCTCGACCTCTTTCAATCATTAACCTCACAATCAGACTCTCGGTCTATCTCAGTCATCAACCTCACGATCACTCGGACCATCAGTAAAACAGGAAACTCACCCCAAACACTCAGCCCAAACAATTTTAACATTTTTAACAAATAGAGTGATAAAACCAGATTTAAACAATAAACAGGTAAAACATGACTGAGGATATGCTTTCAAAACAAATAGAGTGAGGAAAAATAGTGAAAGTGCCCCTAAGGGTCTCAGCAAGTCGGCCCAAGGCCCCAAACATGGCATACAACTCAAAATATAATATAAATCTCTAGGACATGGAATATCATAAGATTTCAAATCAAATACACGACTTAACAGTCGTACGAGACGGACCAAGTCACAATCTCCAATGGTGAACAACTCCACGCTCGTCATCTAGCGTGTGCGTCACCTCAAAGTAACACAACGATGTGTAATCCGGGGTTTCAAACCCTTAGGACAGTATTTACAATCATTACTTACCTCGATCCGGTCCAAACTCTAGCCCGCGATGCCTTTGCCCTCACGAATCGACCTCCGGATGCTCCAAATCTAGCCACAAGTAGAACATAACTATTAAAATATGTTAAGGGAACAAAGCCCACTCGAAAATATCCAATTTGCATCAAAATCACGAAATTGCTCAAACCCGGCCCTCGGGCCCAAATCTTGGAACTCGATAAAATTAACATCAATGGAATTCCTCATCTTCTCACGAGTTCATACATATCAAATTTACCAAAATCCGACCTCATATGGTCACTCAAATTCTCAAAATCCACTCTCCAATTTGAAGCCCTAATTTCCCAACTCTTTCTCAAATTTTCCACTGATTTTTTTCATGATTAAACAATGAAATAATCACCATATATACAATGTATAAAGCCAAAGTAGCTTACCTCTATGGAAACACTTGATCCCCTCTTGAAATCACAGCTTGGAGCTCCAAAATCGCACAAAAATGGTGAACAAAATGACTGAAAATCGCGAAGGGATATTTTTATATATTCTGCCCAGCACTTCCGCACCTGCAATCCCATAAGCGCACCTGCGCTTCCGCTTTTGTGGAAAACACCCGCTTCTGCGGATTCCACTTACTCCTTCAGATTCCGCATCTGCGACCCAGGTATCGCACCTGCGGCCTCGCAGATGCGGTCAAAGTCTCTGCTTCTGTGTCCAGCACCGCTTTTGCGGTCTCCATTATGCACTAGCGACATCGCACCTGCGGTCACCAAATCCGCAGGTGCGGAAACAACAGAGGCAGCAAATGTTTTGCTGCAAAACTCCAAGTTTGGCTTTTCGATAATCATCCGAAACCATCCTGAGGCCCCCGGGACCTCAACCAAAAGCACAACCATATCCCATAACCTTATTCGAACTTATACAAATCTTCAAAACACTACCAACAACATCGGATCAACCGAAACACATCAGATTCAAGCCTAAGTTTCCAAATTCTTTTGAATCACGCTTTTGATCAAAAACCCAACCAAACCACGTCCGAATGATCTGAAATTTTGTACACACGTCACAAATGATACAACAGAGCTATTGCAACTTCCGGAATTCCATTCCGACCCCTATATCAAAATCTCACCAATCAACCGGAAAACGCCAAAATCTCAATTTCGCCAATTCAAGCCTAAACCTTCCACGGACCTCCGAAATGCATTCCGATCACGCTCCTAAGTCCAAAATCACCTAATAGAGCTAATCAAATCATAAAATTCAAATCCGAGATCATATATAAGCAAGTCAAAATTTGGTCAAACCTTTTAATTTTTAAGCTACAAATTGAGAATTATTCTTCCAAATTCATTCCGATTACCTTGAAAACCAAAACCAACGATTTACATAAGTCATAATACGTCACACGGGGCAATTCATGCCCGAGAACTGGCGAGCAAAATGCCAAAAACTCAAAACGACCGGTCGGGTCGTTACATCCTCCCCCACTTAAACTTACATTTGTCCTCAAACGTGCCCAGAGTTGTTCCAAAATCCAACCAATCGCTGAATAAACTTACCATGAACATATACCCAGGGGTGATCTAATGATAGGCTATAATTATGTATTTTAGTCTCTTATTACACTCAAATTTACTGCACTTTAATTGAGTTTGAGCTTTAATAGCTAGTGTCTTGCACTAATTGTGTGTTTTATGCTTTGTAGGATTGATTCCGAGCTATGTAGATATTATGGAATGAATTCAAGTTATTTGGAGCTTTGAAGTCTGAGTAAAAGCCTAAGGAATTAAGACGGGATCGTATTCGGGGATCAACGGATGATAGAGCAACAAAATGAAAAATCGAGTAGGCATATTATGCACTGTCTAGTAAAATACACATAACCTTTTGCTCAGAACTCCATTTGATCCCCACAATATATGGTCGGAAAGATAACTCAAAGAGCTACAACTTTCATATTTTACGGTTTTCCAAATTCCAAATAGAACAGGGTGAAAAATGTGGTCGAAACTGCGACCGTGGACTTGACGGGACAGAAACAGTATACCTGCCATATACCGCGGTTGACCACGGCCGCGACAGTCCAGACGTGAAATATTATCCTTTTTCGCATATGAGAAGGTATAATTGTTTGGGTCCGACCCTACTTGGTATATATACATGGAAAAACGGTATTTTTAAGAGTTGGACACACTTTTGTCATAAAAATTAGACCTAAGGAGGCTAAGGAGACTGAGGATTTGACCTAAGGAGTCAAAAACACAATAGGAGCAAGGCGGAGAATTCTTCAACGAGTTTTTCCTTCCTCTTCCTATTTTTCATTGTTGGTTATAATTTTTAGTATTGTAGTTTTACATACTATTATGAATAGCTAAATTGTTATCTAGGGTTTTGATAGAACCTTTTGTAGGATAAATTCTTGTTATGTTTTTATATAATTGAGCCGTTGGATTTCTCTACTTGTTCAACTACGTGTTTATTGTTGTTGATTGAATGACCATCGATTGACTGTGCTTATTTATTATGTGTTGCTTGAGAAAGGATATATATTTAGGTGATTGTTGGACAACGTCACTCCTAACGTATGTGAGAAATCAATACAGCGGGTTTAAAGGTTGGTTTAGAAATAACAAAGTCCTGACGTGGTCATAATGAGCGGTTAGATAAAGCCAACTAGCGTAGTTTGAGAGAATATGTCTAATAAATTATTGTAGTTGCTCGAGAGAGAATTACGACACCTAAAGTGCTCACAATCAGTAGAGAATACATTGGAAAAATTGTAGGGAACATAGCTAGAAGGATTCTGATAATTGGGGAAATCATAACTATAGACCTCCTTAATTTAGTCTCCAACCCTTTGTCTCGTTAGTTGATAATTTTACCGTTTTCTAGTATTTTCTAGTTAATTAGTTAGAAATATAAATATCAATCTTTATAATTTAGAAAATTGTTCAAACTTGTCTTTTTAGTGATATTAAACAGATATAGCTAAGCATTAGTTCTCTATGGGATTCGACTCCGGACTTTTAGACCGGATTATATTTGCAGCGACTGCTTATCCTTTTAGGACTAGAGTTGGGTGTGATCAAATTTTGGCGCCGTTGCCGGGGAACTAACGGTGTAGTTATAATTATATATATTGCTAGGTTTCGAGTTTGAACTTTTATTTTGTTTTCTTTTTTTTTTTGTTTTTTTGTATTTTTTTTTGTAGCTATTGATTTGAGAAACATGACATCTTGGAATTATGGGAAGTTAGGTGTAGATAATTCTACTATTGATCTCCATACATATTGTGAAGGAAATCACTCGTGGAAAAATTTTCAAAATGTTCCTGAGAGTGAGTTATGTGCACCAACTCAATCTTATTTGTGGAATGTGTGTGATGTGTGCGGTGGTAAAAATGGTCACTTTTTATTGTTGTGCTTATATTTCTTATCTTCCCCCAACCCCTTATTATGATGGTTCTACCTTTTCTTGTGAAGTTAACAGGAACAAAGAACCTGGGGATGCTGGCCTGAAGGAGATCAAGGATATGTTAAAGTGCCTTTTGGCACAAAATAATGAGAAACAACTGCAGATAGAGAGACAGAAGGCAACTATTCGCAATTTGGAGGCTCAATTGAGTCAAGTTGTTGGAGCTGTTAATGCTCAACAAGCCAATATTGGGGATAGTATCCAAGAAGAGCATGAATTTGAGGTGTTAATTAAGGAGGTCAGAATAGAACATCAACAACCTAGCCAACTACAATTTGAGGATGTCGATGTTGAAGAAGTGAGACTAGAGTCAGCCAAGGACTTTGAGGATACAAATTTTGTATATTCTAGTATTACTGATGTTGAGGATGTTGAAAGTCCTAAAGTTCATGTGTTTGAGCGCTTTGGTCCTCACTCCAAACATTTTTCTACATTGGGCTTAGATGATGATATGGAAATAGAGTCATCCGAGCCGATTGAGGAGTCAAGGAATGAGGAACAAGGTGCCTACAGTCTGAAATTCTTCTTGCCAGAAAGTTAGGACTACATACCTCATCTAAAAGCTAAGAAGTGTAGAATAGTACAATGGTTGCTTGGGCCAATTTGATTTGTTCCTCCACCCCTGGAACATAGCCGAAAACTTGATGCCAAACTAGGGGTTCAATTCATAAGCTCGAGGTGGAGGCAAAAAGTAATTTGCGTTGTGCCGCGACGTTAAATCAAGCGCTTGTTGGGAGGCAACCCAACTTTATTGCTTTCTTTTAATTTTTTTTAATTGTATTATTTTTGTAGTGTCAATTTTTTTATTTTCTAGGAGCATGGAAAGCAAAGGTATTGGAAGGATGCAACAACAAACCAAATGGTTGGAACTAAGTGTGAGGTACCCTCACGAAGGACCAAACTTGGGAGAAATCTGAGTACCACATGAGCTGCTAGTGCTTCGGCCTTTGGCCTACCAGGGAGTTTCTTTTACCCTCTTATTAGTATGGTATGTATTGGGGACAATGCACAATTTTAAGTGTGGTGTGAGGAGATTGTCTGGGTGACTTTCTATGCTATTTTAGTTGTGTTAGTTTAATTGAATAATTTTTTTTATTTTTTTTAGAAAAAACGAAAAAAAGGGATTAGACTTTTCCTGACGATGGATCTATTAGACAATTCTCTTGAGGGATTTAAGTCTAAAGAAAAAAAAACAAAAAGATTTTCTTTTGTTAGGTAGTGTAGCAATTACCCCTTGATTTTCTTTAAACCACGATTCTTTTCCAAAGGTTTTATTTGAACCGGGTGTAGTTAGTTTTTTTTAGGAATAGGACCATTGTGTTGTGTTTTGAAATGAAGTAATATCTCTTGACTTTGTTATGCCTTGAGAATAGTGAGTACTTTGGTTGTGACGCTTAAGCTCAGTTTTTGACTCTTGTATAAGTACCTTAAATTGTATGATCTTAACCTTTCTTAACTGCTTTGACTAGAGTGTCTTGATGAAACCAATCCTGAGTGAGTTATGTGCCATGTGTGTGTAAGGATTTGTTATATTCTGTGCATTGCATTTGATGCCTAGAACTTGCCCCGTGTGTTTGCAAAGCGAAATAGTAGTTTTGTTCAGTCTTGGAAGTGATATAGGCGTTTCTTTGTTGAGCCAGATATGTATATTTTATCCGTCTAATTTATGTGTATTTTACCAGACAATGCACAATATGCCTACTCGATTCTTCGTTTTGTTGCTCTATCATCCATTGATCCCCGAATACGATCCCGGCTTAATTCCTTAGGCTTTTACTCATACTTCAAAGCTTCAAACCACTTGAATTCATTCCATAACATCTACATAGCTTGGAATCAATCCTACAAAGCATAAAACACACAATTAGTGCAAGACACTAGCGATTAAAGCTTAAACTCAATTAAAGTGCAGTAAATTTGAGTGTAATAAGCGACTAAAATACGCAATTATAGCCTATCATCAACACCCCACACTTAAACTATTGCTCATCCTCGAGCAATCAAACTGTACTTTTTTTGTAGACACGACTTTTTTAAATAATTCTCCTAACTCATCACACCAAGAGTATTTAAAATAGACTAAGCACAAAAGCGTAACATCTTCACCTCAAGATTTGACTCACAAGTACCACACATTATTCATAACTCACCTACTTACTCTAACATAGAGGTCACTGACATTACCTTTCCTTCATGAATCAAGTGCCCTCACACAACAAAAAAGAGTAGTTCCACACAATAAAATTTAAGAATACTTGGGAACTCAAGATAGAAAAAATTCACTTGGGAACTCAAGATAGAAAAAATTCACCCACTCTCAGAATTAATATTCATATGCCACAAAAGATACCCCATAAGCTTGCCCGTAGTGTATTACTCTACTAATAAAGCTCATTCAATCTAGGATCAATTAGGACTTTATTTGGTTATAATGTAGGCTATGGGACGGGTAAGATACATTTAGATATAAGAGTGACTACACCTCCCTAAGCACTTTAATACATATACTTTAACATTCAAACACAATACTTATGTCAAACCAAAACTCCACCTTCACATCAATGTATATTGCCCCATTCTTTTTTAAGCGCACTTACATCAAGAGCCACCACTTATCAAGGAATTTTTTTTTCACAACAATCCAACTATTTTTTTTAATTCAAGTGGCTCTTACTTTTTCAAAACAGTGCACCTTTCTCCTTATTTAATTTGTTCCACTCAAAAGCCAAACCAACCACCCCACACTTTAACCTTTACAAAGTTCATTAACAATTCAAGTGCTCATGAGAGGTTACAATGGTTCAAATAGATGGTTAATTCGAACAAATAGGTAAGGCTTGTAATGTGGTTGCCAAAGAAACAAGATTACATGCTCAAAGGGGTTAACTACGATACATCCTTTTGCTCATAACTCTATTTGAGCCCCACAATATATGGTTGGAAAGATAAGCCAAAGAGCAATAACTTTCATGTTTTACGGTTTTCCAAATTCCAAATAGAATAGGGTGAAAAATGCGGTCGAAACTACGACCGCGGACCTGACGCGACAGAAATAGTATACCTGCCATATACCGCAGTTGACCGCGGTTGACCGCTGCCGCGACAGTCCAGACGTGAAATATTGTCCTTTTTCGCATAGGAGAAGGTATAACTGTTTGGGTCTGACCCTACTTGGTATATATACATGGAGAAACGGTATTTTTAAGAGTTGGACACACTTTTGACATAAAAATTAGACCCAAGGAAACTAAGGAGACTGAGGATTCGACCTAAGGAGTCAAGAACACAATAAGAGCAAGGCGGGGAATTCTTCAACGAGTTTTTCCTTCCTCTTCCTATTTTTCATTGTTGGTTATGATTTTTAGTATTGTAGTTTTACATACTATTATGAATAGCTAAATTGTTATCTAGGGTTTTGATAGAACCTTTTGTAGGATAAATTCTTGTTATTTTTTTATACAATTGAGCCGTTGGATTTCTCTACTTGTTCAACTACGTATTTATTGTTGTTGATTGAATGCCCATAAATTGACTGCGCCTATTTATTATGTGTTGCTTGAGAAAGGATACATATTTAGGTGATTGTTGAACAGCGTCACTCCTAACGTATGTGAGAAATAAATATAGCGGGTTTAAAGGTAGGTTTAGAAATAACAAAGCCTTGACGTGATCATAATGAGCGGTTAGATAAAGCCAACTAGCGTAGTACGAGAGAATATGTCTAGTAAATTGTTGTAGTTGCTCGAGAGAGAATTACGACACCTAAAGTGCTCACGATCAGTAGAGAATACATTGGAAAAATTGTAGGGAACATAGCTAGAAGGATTCCGACAATTGAGGAAATCATAACTCTAGACCTCCTTAATTTAGTCTCCAACCCTTTGTCTTGTTAGTTGATAATTTTACCGTTTTCTAGTATTTGCTAGTTAATTAGTTAGAAATATAAATATCAATCTTTATAATTTAGAAAATTGTTCAAACTTGTCTTTTTAGTGATATTAAACAGATATAGCTAAGCATTAGTTCTCCGTGAGATTCGAATCCGGACTTTTAGACCGGATTATATTTGCAGCGACTGTTTATCCTTTTTAGGACTAGAGTTGGGCGTGATCATGATCCCACGTCACCCTATCTCGTATAGGTCCGATGACACAATGTAACTGAAATTTCACAGTACAACCTAGCCTATTAACCTTGGAACCACATTTCCACTTCTGAAATCATCCACAAGATCAGAATCTCACATCTATACTCTGAATAAGTCCGAATCAGTTGTAATAACCTATACCTGCAACCTCAGGTGCAATTACATGATATACCACATAACTCAAATACTTGTAGCGATAACTTCTAATCACAACAGTGCAGAACAACAACCGAATACCGGTAGGAAACCTCTTATAAGCTAAAGTCTTATTCCAACACTTTCATATACTGCTAATGATAAATAAAACACGCAGTAAGCCATAACCATTTCTCAGATCAACCATTCATGAAGCCACTTCTCCTTTGGCAAAGACCATAGCAATTTTCTGAGCCGAACCTCGATATTTTCCTTCCAACATGCTAGAATCGAATCCGTTTGCAGTCATTAAAGATCCCGACGATCTCATCTAATCCAACACAACTACTCTGGTGCCATTGACACATCAATACATACTAAAGCCATGACTTGTGCAATCCGTGCACCAATAAGCCACAATCCTAACTTACTCAAATCATGAAAATGACTCAAATGGAAGCACTGTACCGCAAGATCACTAGTACCACCACAACACAAGATTGAAAACACGTCTCCCATCATAGAAACAAAACACATGAATCTAACCAGCATGATCATACCTCCACATAGCTTCGCTCTAATGCGCGACTTCATCCAAACACTGGTCCACGTGAAAACACCTTAAGTCACTATGCTCAAAATCGACAGCCATGCGCAATATGATGTCTAAAACCAAAGCAATCATCATAACCACCACGAGGCAATTACATAACACCACACGACTCGGAAGGACATAACTGATACACCATCCACCGAGCTATATCCCGTGCTCTTCCCGCTTGAATTCCACTGAGAGGCCCTAATACAACCGCACCACATGTGCCTATAACCAACAAACCTTAACGCCTCGCAACACGGAAAGATACCTCATAGATCCCCCTGATTACTAATAGCTCAATAACAATCGAATCAACACATCCCTCACCATTGGAAACTCGAAGTCAATAGAGCTGTCCCAATACAAAACACACATCCATATATGTCTACCAATGAACCACACATCAAGTCTAGTCACACACGATCGATAAATAATCCTCAGAAGGTTCACAATGACTGAATCATAACACATACTATCATCTGATTAACTTACCCACATCTTTGTCTTCCACGACCACGAGCTAACCTGTATATGAGAACTTCTAGTCTCCAAGTCCATAAAGCACACACACTACCATATCTGATCCCAAATTCCGCCGCTTGCACATATATCACACCTCTAGTACTCAATCATCTCATGAGAGGTACTCAAAAATTCTTCTGTGCCGCCAAGCAAACTCGAATATCAGCAGCCGATCTAACAAGAAGTGCTGCAATGCTACTGAAGTACCATTAACTTAATCACATTGCCTTTTTCTAAAACATATACCCTCGTCAAATCACCTCAATTAGCATTACCATTTTCTTAATCATTTGAAGATCATTTTCCAAATCCTGAATCTGCCAGTGCTACCTAAGAATTGTGACCTTCCTTTCAGAACTGATCTGTGACCTTACACATGCAAATCTAAGTCTTGCACAACACACTGCATATACTATACCATCCTATGGTAAACATGAGAACTTCATATCCATTCCGAGCCACACATAACTACATACTCAACTAGCCAAGAACTTTTCTATTAGTCCTCCACTGGGAAAAAATCACTATACATCCCATGCTCTTCATGCCTGTGGTAAAATACATACCTCTAACCGTGGCAGAATCATCGAGAGCTTTCCAAATTCCATTCGCACGAAACAAAACCGTCAGAACTGAATCCTTCTAACTCAACCAAGCTACGTAGGCCACTAAAACCCAAGAGCATTGTCGCTAAACACCTGGATAAACTCATTACCTCATAAGCATCCAAAGAACTAATCATGTCCTTACCACACCGATCCGGGCCACTACCAAGCTATCCCATCCATCCGAGTTCCCTTCTGACTTACCTTCAACTTGATACTTATTCTTGCTATAACATCACAATTTCTCAACCCAGACTTACCACACAAGACCCAAGCACAAAACCATACCGTCTAAGACTCATAAGCCGCTGAATACTCTCTTAAATATTCCCCAAAGCACCACCTTTAAAATACTTTACTCTGAAGAGACTTCTTACGAATCTAAATCTGTTACCTTTACCTTCCTGATGCTGATGCATAGAATCCCATAATTAATATAGAAAATACCACAAGTCTTGATATCTTCCAATGAAAACTCAGTTCCTAGCCATGCATACAACTTGAAAATACCCAATTGTTATATGTAAAATCTTGAACACATTAGAACCATTCTTGAGAGTCGCTCACTCTACTCGAACCCCAATTAGCCCGATCAAAATAACCGAACAACCTGTGCCTCATTAGAACTTCAGACACTGTAGAATGCAACCTCATCCCAATACAACCAAAGCAACTTCCTGCTCTATGCACCAAACATCCTTTACCAACAACAGCTCAAGACATCCCGTGATTCTCATACACCTATGAAGCATGACATAACCTTTGTCAAAATTTTCCTTTACTCGAGCCATCCTCAGTCTCAATTTCCATAAGCCATAGCTGATTCACCCGCACGCCTCAAACTGGAACCAATATAGCACATAACCATGCAATCAACCAATCAATAGCGGACTCCCCCACTTGGCTCAAAGCCATAGACCAAAACACACACAATAACTCGTAATGCATATACTCTATTGCTTCCAATAGACCATAGTGAGATTCAAACTCAATCCTTCATAAGCTCCTAAAACATAGACCATCTAGTACTTTGAATCTTCTACAATTTCGCATTCATCCTCACAACAGTCAAGCCCACTCTCTTAAGTGGCCCAAATTTAAATTTCAACATATATAATTCACTTGTAAATGAGATCTTCTAACAGACAACATGAGGATCACACAACCTCAGAACACTCCGCAGGGGATAACCCTTCTGCTTTATCTCCAACTAACATTCCTGTATACCTTCCACTGTCATAAATATTACGCAGTCACTTAGTCCTCCTGAGTCTGAACTTATACCGCAACATGAAATTTACTTCACTCCCAACTAGGCAATATGAAAAGATTCTTCACACGCCCATAACTCGGGCTATACCTCGAATCAAGATGAAAATCAAGCACCTAATAGTTCTTCTATACTCCCGTAGACCCTTCTCGTCGCTTCCAAATCATATGAATACATCTCGCAGTCACATCACACTCATCACGTAACTATCCAGTCATTACCTCTACCAATAAGGCACTACCGAACATATAAGTTCAAAAACACTTGCTCACACAATCAACACCTCAGTGCTCAAGCTATAGGCAAAAATCCGGCCTCGAGTCCTCCAGACTGGCCCAACATCAACACACAGAGATCACATCTTGCCTCTCGATCAGGGAATCACAAGCCATCGATGCACGTCTAATACTGAGCGCTCATGCGCGAATACGAACGTGTGGAAGGAATTCCAAAAGTTACTTTTCAAGCTAAATCAAGGACGCACCATAAGAATTCAAGAATGTGAAGTTTTTCCTAAAGGTTCTGCAGCCTCCCGAGGATAAGTGCAGACGTCTCCTTACCGATCTGCGAGACTCTACTAAACCTGCTCATGACTCGTGAGATCTATGTAACATAGGCTCTGATACCAACTTGTCACGACCTCCCAAACCGGACCTGGTCGTGATGGCGCCTCTCGTGAAAACAAGGCCAGCCGACACAATTCCCAAATCAACCATTTTCCATTAAAAGTTGTTTTTATACCATTTATAAACCAGTAATCTCATAATGAACATTTAAAAGAAAAAGGCAGAATAATTACGCAAGCCCGACATCGGGGTGTCACTAGTCATGAGCATCTACCAAGGTTTGAATATAACAAGGGTCTAAAAATGTACTAAATACAGTAATATAAATGAGAGGAAGGAAGCAGTGCTGCGAACGTCGAGCAACCACCTTGCAAACTCTGATGACTCTGCATCTGAGAAATCAACACCCGTTACCGGGTTCTGAAATACCTGAATCTGCACACGAGGTGCATGGAGTAATGTAAGTACTCCAACCCAGTAAGTAATAAGAGTAAATAAAGACTGATCAGTAGGAAATGATGAATCCACATTTATGATAAACTCAATAAGCACAACAGGCTTTCAAATCAGAATATGAGTCAATCGTCTCATTTTAAACCCAACTTTCGGTAAAAAATCATTTGAAAATGCTTCCAATAGTTTCAGTAGGGATTCATTACCATTTATAATAAAAGAGATGAAAACCACAATCGGCTCCTCGGGCAAAACATAGTTCGCATATAGCCCCTCGAGCAAAACAGAAATTTCACAACCCTTTTCATAACTTAGAAACTTCAGTTTAAATGAAAGATTATTTAAAACGTTTGTTCAACATTTTCAATAGAGGCTCAGTTTAAAAATAAGCGAAAGCAATAATCAAATCAACATGTTCAATAGAAACTTGCTTTAAAGAGGAGTGAAAACAGTAAGTTCATAAACCAGCCCCTCATGCAAAGCATCACTCATGTACATGTATATCTGTGTAGCCCCTCGGGCAAGCCTCTCAGTCATTCGTGACTCAACTCTTACCAATCAGTGCTCACCCTTGGCACTTACACTCAATAGGTACCATATAGTAACCACTACAGCATGCCGCCCCATCCATATATCGTTGCGGCGTGCAGCCGGATCCATAAATATATAATCCTCACAACTAGGCCCTTGGCCTCTCTCAGTCATTAACCTCACAATAAGACTCTCGGCCTATCTCATTCATCAACTTCACAATCAGACCCTCGGTCTATCTCAGTCATCAACCTCACAATCACTCGGACCATCAGTAAATCAGGGAACTCAGCCCAAACAGTTTTCACATTTTTAAGAAATAGAGTTATAAAACCAGATTTAAACAATAAATAGGTAAAATATGACTGAGGATATGCTTTCAAAACAAATAGAGTGAGGAAAAATAGTGAAAGTGCCCCTAAAGGTCTCAGCAGGTCGGCACAAGGCCCCAAACATGGCATACAACCCAAAATATAATATAAATCTCTAGGACATGGAATATCATAAGATTTCAAATCAAATACGCGACTTAACAGTCGTATGGGACGGACCAAGTCACAATCCCCAATGGTGCACAACTCCACGTTCGTCATCTAGCGTGTGCGTCACCTCAAAGTAACACAACGATGTGTAATCAGGGGTTTCAAACCCTCAGGACAGTATTTACAATCATTACTTACCTCGATCCGGTCCAAACTCTAGCCCGCGATGCCTTTGACCTAACGAATCGACCTCCGAATGCTCTAAATCTAGCCATAATCAGAACTTAACAATTAAAATATGCTAAGGGAATAAAGCCCACTCGAAAATATCTAATTTGCATCAAAATCACAAAATTACTCAAACCCGGCCTTCAGGCCCACGTCTCGGAACTCGATAAAATTAACATCAATGAAATTCCTCATCCTCTCACGAGTTCATACATATCAAATTTACCAAAATCCGACCTCATATGGTCACTCAAATTCTCAAAATCCACTCTCCAATTTCAAGCCCTAATTTCCCAACTCTTCCTCAAATTTTCCACTGATTTTTTTCATGATTAAACAATGAAATAATCACCATAAAAACAAGGTATAAAGCCCAAGTAGCTTACCTCTATGGAAACATTTGATCCCCTCTTGAAATCACAGCTTGGAGCTCCAATATCGCACAAAAATGATGAACAAAATGACTGAAAATCGCGAAGGGGCATTTTTATACATTCTGCCCAGCACTTCCGCACCTGCGATCGCATAAGCGCACCTACACTTCCACTTTTGTGGAAAAACACCCGCTACTGCGGATTCCACTTACTCCTTCAGATTTCGCATTTGCGACCCAAGTATCGCACCTGCGGCCTCGCAGATGCGGTCAAAGTCTTCGCTTCTGCGGCCAGCACCGCTTTTGCGGTCTCCATTACGCACTAGCAACATCGCACCTGCGGTAACCAAATTTGCAGGTGTGGAAACAACAGAGGCAGCAAATTTTCTGCTGCAAAACTCCAAGTTCGGCTTCCCGATAACCATCCGAAACCATCCTGAGGCTCCCGGGACCTCAACCAAAATCACAACCATATCCCATAACATTATTCGAACTTAAACCAATCTTCAAAACATTTCCAAAAACATCGGATCAACCGAAACACATCGGATTCAAGCCTAAGTTTCCAAATTCTTCCGAATCACGCTTTTGATCAAAAACCCAACCAAACCACGTCTGAATGATCTAAAATTTTGTGCACACGTCACAAATGACACAACAGAGCTATTGCAACTTCCGAAATTCTATTCCGACCCCTATATCAAAATCTCACCTGTCAACCGAAAAACACCAAAATCTCAATTTCGCCTATTCAAGCATAAACCTTCCACGAACATCCGAAATGCATTCCGATCACGCTTCTAAGTCCCAAATCACCTAACGGAACTAACCAAATCATAAAAATTCGAATCCGAGATCATATACAAGCAAGTCAAAACTTGGTCAGACCTTTCAATTTTCAAGCTACAAATTGAGAACTGTTCTTCCAAATTCATTCTGATTACCTTGAAAACCAAAACCAACGATTTACATAAGTCATAATACATCATATGGGGCAATTCATACCCGAGAACTAGCGATCAAAGTGCCAAAAACGCCAAATGACCGGTCGGGTCATTACAGAACGCGTAAGGCAAATTTCTTAAGTGTTAATTTGTTCTTCGCGAACGCGGAGCTTGGGACGCGAAAGTGAGGATGTGGAGGGAGTACCCTTTGTGAACACGTCCAGGCACTCACGAACATGTAGGCTAATGGCCTGGGAAGGGGGAAGGGAATCTTGTGCTACGCGAACGCGAGGCTCTAGGAGCTGAAGCTCCGCGAACGCGAGCTGACAAACTCGAATGCAAAGGTCACCTAAGCCTGACCCATCGCGAACGCGATAGGCCTATCGCTAACGCGATGAAGTCCTATCTAGTGATTTTAAAACAGAAGCCAAAACGGGACTTAACCAAAATTTCATAACTTCTTCTTCCAAACTCCAAATTGGGTGATTTTTGAAAAAGAACTTGACCACAAATCCATATGTATGTGATCTTAGACTCATTTTATTCAATTTCCATTAACACCCATTAGATTTCTAGGCTTAAATCATGTTCTTAAGGGTAGAAAATTAGGGATTTGGGTAAAGCTAGGTCTTTTTGTATAATTGGGAATTAGACCTCATTTTGGAGTCGAATTTTGGAACTAATTATATATTCGGGCTCGTGGGTGAATGGGTGATCAGGTTTTGGTCCGAACCTTATTTTTGACCAATCAGGCCCGGGGTCGATTTTTGACTTTTTGGAAAGAATGACAGTAAGTCTATAATTAAGCATTGGAATTGGATTGTTTGGCATTTATTGATATTATTGAGTCGATTATATCTAGATACAATTGATTTGGAGTCAAATTCAAAAGGAAAAGCGGTGTATGAGGCTTGAGTTGGCCGTGGAAGTTCGAGGTAAGTGTTTGGTCTAACCTTTGCTTGAGGGATTAGGAGTTGTGTCCTATTTGCTATATGTTACTTGTTGAGTACGACGTATAGGCATGGTGACAAGTATCTATATGTTGGTGTCAAGCATGACCGTGAGTCTTAAATTGAAATTGTGGTGTTCTTAATAAATACTACGAATGCCTAAGTTGTTGATTCTCTGTGTTGAGCAAGGATTATGATTATGCTCGTGGAAATTACTTATGATTGAGTATTGGTGCTAGTTGAGGTAGTTAGATGTTGGAACAAGTCTGGTTATAGTTGTTTTTCCCTTGCCGGGACGTATTTACTTATACTGTCAATTTCTTTGCCGGGATAGTGTTGTTTCTTTATTGATCCCTTGTCGGGACTTTCGTTGTGATTGGTGTTGAACTGTATATTTGGATCGGGTTGCACGCCGCAACAATATTATATTTGGATCGGGTTGCACGCCGCAACAATATTATATTTAGATCGGGTTGCATGCCGCAAAAATAATATAAATGGATCGGGTTGCACGCCGCAATAGTGATAAATGATATGGATCGGGTTGCTCGCCGCAATAGTGTTATTATGTTTTGGGATCAAGTTGTGCGCCACAACAATTGATAATACAAAGTGTTCATAGATTGGTTACGAGTCCCTTATCGTTTTGCTGTGAATTCTAAATTGTTCTTATGCCTTTCTTTTAATTTACTATTGGTACTGATATTCCCCCGCAGCATGTACCCCCTCCCATCTTTACTTGTTTATTCCTGTTTTATTTTTCGCTGCATATTATATAACTGCGTAGGTTTATTTGGTAGTCTGGCCCTAGCCTCGTCACTACTTCGCCGGGGTTTGGCCAGGCACTTACCAGTAGATGGGGTCGGTTGTGCTGATACTACACTCTACACTATGTGCAGATCCCGAAGCGGCAGCTTTTGGACCGTAGCATTGGGTGGCTGCCTTCAGTCCAGTTAGAGATCCCGAGGTAGTCCTGCAGGCGTTCTCAAGCCAGGCATTCTCTTCTATATTTATATGTATTCTGTTCTCTTTACTTTCGAGATAGATTGTACTTTTCTTTTCAAACATTTCTATGTAGTATCCGTAGACAGTCCGTGATATTGTGACACCAGATTTCGGGTAGAGATGTATGTTGGCATTGTCGTACTGGTTTTGGCTAAGTATCAGATTAAGTCTTCCGCTTGTATTTATTTATCGTTAATATTTCATTGTTAATTTAAATTGTTAAAAAGGCTACATAAAAGAGTTAATGATTCTATATTTCGCGGCTTGCCTAGCTTTCATGAGTAGGCGCCATCACGACTCCCGAGGGTGGGAAATCCGTGCCATGACAAGTTGGTATCAGAGCCCTAGGTTACATAGGTCTCACAATTCACGGACAAGCTTAGTAGAGTCTGAGGGATCAGTGTAGAGACGTCTGTATTTATCCTCAGAGGCTACAAAGTTAGGAAAAACTTCACATTTATTCTTTCCTGTCATGTGGTTTGGTTTCTCAATGCTATTTGAATTTTACTCTGTTCTTTCGCAGATGGCAAGAACACGTGCTTCCTCATCCACCAATCAACAACCCGAGCCCCCAGCACCAGCTCCCACGAGGGGTAGAGGGCGAGGCCAAGGCCATGTTAGAGGCCGAGGCAGGGGCAGAGCTCAGCCCAGAGCAGTAGCACCAGCGGCGAAGCCTTAGGTTGACTTTGATGATGAGGTCCCGGCCTAGACAGTTCAGGTGGGCCCAGCTCAGGTCCTAGAGGGGTTTATTGCTACCCAGTACTCTAGGATGCTCTGGTCCGTTAAGCAAGACTTATGGAGAGTGTCACCCGGGCAGGCTTGCTTCCTGTAACACCAGTTGTCTCTCAGGCTGGAGGAGGAGCCCAGACTCCTGCTACTCGCACTCTGGAATAGATGGCTCCCCAGTTTCAGACTCCTGCAGCTCATCCAGTTGGAGCAGTTCAGCCGGGTGTAGTAGCTCAGACCGGCGATGGAGCAGCGATGTTTGCCGATGCTTTGTGGATATTGGATAGGTTCACCAAGCTCTTCCCTACTACTTTCAGCGATGCATCTTCTGAGGATCTCCAGGATTTTCTAGACAACTGTCATGAGGTTCTCAAGAACATGGGGATAGTGGAGACCAATAGGGTCGATTTTGCTACTTTTCAATTATCTAGATCCACCAAGACTTGGTGGAGAGATTATTGCTTGGCTAGACCAGCCGGATCACTAGCCTTGACTTGGGAGCGGTTTACTCAGCTATTTCTGGAGAAGTTTCTCCCTATTACTCATAGAGAGATCTATCGAAGGCAGTTTGAGCATCTCCAGCAGGGTTCTATGACTGTTACTCAGTATGAGACCAGATTCATCGACTTGGCTTGTCATGCTCTTATCATACTTCCCACCGAGAGAGATAGGGTGAGGAGGTTCATTGAGGACTTATTCAGCCGATCCGACTTCAGATGGCCAAGGAGACTGGGAGTGAGATTTCTTTCCAAAGGGCGGCCAATGTGGCCAGGAGAGTTGAGATGGTTCTTGTCACGACCCGGATTTCCCACCCTCGGGAGTCGTGATGGCACCTACTAATGTGAGCTAGGCAAGCCAAACCTTTACTCTAATTATTTTATTAACCAATTATTTCGTTTTAACAAATATAAGACGATAATGGGGTAACAACGGAAATTCAAATTTAAGCGGAAGACAACAATAAGATTTATGAAAAAAAACCGCATCTATTACAAATACTTAAGCCTTAACCACCTAAAACCTGGAGTCACAGTGTCACAGGCTGTCTAAGATTGCTACATATAAAGTCTGAAGAAATAATAGTACACTATTTCTAAAGAAAATGAAAATGAAATAGGAAATAGGGACAGAGGGAGACGCTAGGGCCTGCGGACGCCTGCAGGTCTACCTTGGGTCTCCGGATAGACTGAAGGAAGCCTCCAACCTACTATCCAAAAGCTGCTCCGGGATCTGCACATAGTGTAGAGTGTAGGATCAGCACAATCGACCCTATGTGCTGGTAAGTGTCCAGCCTAACCCCGATAAAGTAGTGACTAGGCTAGGACCAGACTACCAAATAAACCTGTGCAGTTCAAATATATATACAACAGAAAAGAAATACAGAAATAAACAAATAAAGATAGGAGGGGGAAATATGCTTCGGTTAATAACAGGTAAAATTGAATATCAAGAGAATTATAAAGGAATCAAAATCAACCACTAACAAGAATAAGGAAAACAAAGGCAAATTTCACTTTCTTTTCACATCTTGTTGCAGGCGTGCAACCCGATCCCGTTTCTTGTATCTCGTGGCAGGCGTGCCACCTTCTCTCATTTTATTTATCTCGTGGTAGGCGTACCACCCGTTCCCATTTCATTATATCTTGTGGTAGGCATACCACCCGCTCCCATTTTATTATATCTTGTGGTAGGCGTACCACCCGCTCCCATTTCATTATATCTTGTGGTAGGCGTACCACCCGCTCCTATTTACAAGCCAACAATAATCACAAGGAATCCCGGCAAGTGAACAAGAGCAATATAACAACTTCCCGGCAAGGGAACAATGATATTTCAACAATATCCCGGAAAGAGAACAATAATATCAAAACAAACATTCCGGCAAGGGAACAATGCTATCAAAACAAACATCCCGGCAAGGGATCATTAATATTTATTATAGCTTTACCCCTTGATTCCACCACCAATTCACTCGAATCTAGCCACAAGTTACTTAATTATATCAATAAACACTAAATGAATCAACCCCAATGCATGAAAATGAGTTTTTCTAAAGTTTTGCCCAAAAAGTCAAAATTCGCCCCCCGAGACCACATGGTTAAAACTCGAAGTTTGAACCAAAACCCGATTACCCATTCCCCCACGAACCCAAATATATAATTTGTTTTGAAATCGGGCCTCAAATTGATATCCAAATCCCAATTTTTGAAAAACCTAGGTTCTACCCAAAACACCCAATTTCCCCCATGAAAATCATTGATTTTGAGTTGAAATCATGTTAAAAGATGTTAATGATTGAGGAAATGAGTTAAAATTAACTTACAATCGATTTGCAAGAAGAGTTGTTCTTGGAAAATCGCCCAAAGGAGTTTGTGTTTTGAAAAGATGTGAAAAATGAGTTTAAAATCGTCTAAGTATAAAAGTTGCAGGTCTCAGATGTGGGAATTGTGAACAGGGGTTCGTAATTGCGAACCCCGCCCTCTGCTAGCTTGGGTATTGCGAAATAGGGCTCGCATTTGCAAACCCTTCAGGGAAAACTAGACTTTCGCATTTGCGATGAACATGTCGCATTTGCGACTTGGAAATTGCGACCACAACATCGCATTTGCAATCACCGGCCAAATGAGAAACTTCGCAATTGTGAAGATAATCTCGCATTTGCGAGAGGGAGCTGGCTTGGGCTTTCTTCGCAATTACGACAAGTCGCTTGCATTTGCGATATCGCATCTGCGAGCTAGCCTTCTCAAATGCGTAGCCTGCAGGCCTGCTATGCACAGCTGAAAACCTGCAATTTTATAAGTTAAAAATGCACCTCATGGCCTATCCAAATCATGAACCGAATAGTCCTTCTCATGAATCTTCAACTGTCGCGAGCATAGGCAATAACCTTGCCATCCTGCATCAACACTGCACCGAGTCCAATACGAGATGCATCACAATAGACTGTATAAGGCCCTGAACCTGTGGGAAAAACCAACACAGGTGCCGTAGTCAGAGCTGTTTTGAGCTTCTAAAAGCTCGCCTCACACTTATCTGACAATCTGAACTGGGCACCCTTCTGGGTCAACCTTGTCATCGGGGCTGCGATAGATGAAAACCCCTCCACGAACCGATGATAGTAGCCTGTAAATCCCAAGAAACTCCGAATCTCTGTAGCTGATATTGGTATAGGCCAGTTCTTGACCTCCTCAATCTTCTTTGTATCAACTTGAATACCCTCTGCTGATACCACATGACCCAGAAATTTAACTGAACTCAACCAGAACTCACACTTCGAGATCTTAGCATATAACTGACTATCCCTCAAGGTCTGAAAAACCACTCTAAGATGCTTCTCTTGCTCCTCCCGGCTGCAGGAATATATTAAAATATTATCAATGAAGACTATCACGAACGAATCCAAATAAGGCCTGAATACTCGGTTCATCAAATCCATAAAAGGTGTTGGGGCATTTGTCAACCCGAATGACATTACCGGGAACTCATAATGCCTGTACCGAGTGCGAAAAGCTATCTTAGGGACATTGGATACCCTAATCCTCAATTGATGGTAGCCAGATCTCAAGTCAATCTTCGAAAATACTTGGCACCCTAAAGCTGATCAAACAAATCATCAATCCTCGGCAACGAATACTTATTTTTGATTGTAACCGTGTTCAACTGCCAGTAATCAATACACATCCTCATCGATCCGTCCTTCTTCTTAACAAACAACACCGGTGCACCCCAAGGCAAAACACTGGGTCTAATGAAACCCTTCTCAAACAAGTCTTGCAACTGTTCCTTCAACTCTTTCAACTCGGGTGGGGCCATACGATACGGCGGGATAGAAATGGGTTGAGTGCCCGGAGCCAAATCAATGCAAAAATCAATATCCCTGTCGGGTGGCATACCCGACAGGTCTGAAGGAAATACCTCAGGAAACTCACGAACAACGGGCACAGAATCAATAGAAGGAACCTCAGCACCAGAATTACGAACATATGCCAAATAGGCCAAACACCCCTTCTCGACCATACGCCGAGCCTTCACATAATAGATAACACTACGGGTAGAATGACTAGGAGTCCCTCTCCACTCTAAACAAGGAAAACCCAGCAAAGCTAAGGTCATAGTCTTGGCATGACAGTCCAAGATAGTGTGGTAAGGTGATAACCGGTCCATCCCTAATATGATATCAAAATCGACCATGTCCAAAAGAAACAAATCTACACGAGTCTCAAGACCTCCAATCACAACTATACATGAACGATGGACTCGATCTACCACAATAGAATTACCCACCAGCGTAGACACATAAACCAGATCACTCAAAGAATCACTAGGTATGACCAGATACAGTGCAAAATAAGAGGACACATACGAGTACGTAGACCCTGGATCAAATAACACTGAAGCATCTCTATCACAAACCAGAATCGTACTTGTAATAACTGCATCTGAAGCCTCAGCCTCGGGCCTGGCTGGAAGAGCATAACATCGGGGTTGGGCCCCACCACCCTGAACTACATCTCTGGGATGGCCTGTTGCTGGCTGGCCTCCACCTCTAGCGGCCTGAGCTCCACATCTATTATCTCTACCTCCACCTCTAGCACCTCTACCCTCACCTCTAGTTGGCTGGGCGGGCTCTGGAACACCTGGTGCCTGAACTATAGCACGGAACCCTGATGTTGAGAGCTACCCGATGCTCGAGGGCAAAACCTAGCAATATGACTCATATCACCACAAGTGTAACAAGCCCTCAGCTGCTGAGACTGCTGGCCTGACGACCTGAATGACCACCCCTAAATCTCCGAAGCGGCGGTGCACTGATAGGAGCAGGTGGTGCACTGTAGGACTGCTGATCAGAATACTGTATCTGAGGACCTCGGCCACCTGAAGTATCGTGAGAAACCTGGAGTGCTGACTGAAAAGGCCTAGGAGGATGGCCTCTACCATATGAATCCCTACCTCCAGACGAGGTACCACTAAATCGGCCTAAATGACGGGGCCTCTTGTCCGACCCATGACCACCTCCCTGTGATAGAACCATCTCCACTCTCCTGGCCACATTGGCCGCCTCCTGGAGAGATATCTCACCCCCTCCCTCCCTAGCCATCTGAAGACTAATCGGCTGAATAAGTCCATCAATGAATCTCCTCACCATCTCTCTCTCTCTCGGTGGGAAGTATGATAGGAGCATGATGAGCCAAGTCGATGAATCTGGTCTCACACTAGGTAACATTCATAGAACCCTGCTGGAGGCGCTCAAACTGCCTCCGATAGGCCTCTCTCTAAAAGATGGGGAGAAACGTTTCCAGAAATAGCTGCGTAAACTGCTCCCAAGTCAAGGCTGGCGATCCGGCTGGTCTAGCCAAACAAAAATCCCTCTAGCAAGTCTTGGTGGATCCAGATAAGTGAAAAGTGGCAAAATTGACCCCATTGGTCTCAACTATCCCCATGTTCCTAAGAACCTCGTGACAGTTGTCTAGATAATCCTGGGGATCCTCAGTAGATGCACCGCTGAAAGTAGTAGTGAAGAGCTTGGTGAACCTATCCAACCTCCACAAAGCATCGACCCACATAGCCGCTCCATCACCGGCCTGAGCTACCACACCCGGCTGAACTACTCTAACTGGCTGAACTGCTGGAGTCTGAATCTGGGGAGATACCTGCTCCGAAGTGCGAGTAGCAGGAGTTTGGGCTCCTCCTCCAGCATGAGACACGACTGGTGCTACAAGAAGCAAGCCTGCTCGGGTGACAGTCTCCATGAGGCCCACTAGACGGACCAGAGCATCCTGATTAGGGTAGCAATAAACCCCTCTAGGACTTGAGTGGGGCCCACCAAAACTGCTGGGTCCGGAACCTCATCATCAAAGTCAACTTGAGGCTCCGCCGCTGGTGCTGCTGCTCGGGGCTGAGCTTTTCCCCTACCTCGACCTCTAGCACGACCTCGGCCTCGCCCTCTGCCCCTCGTGGGAGCTACTGTTGGGGGCTCGGGCTGCTGGTCAGTGGATGAGAAATCACGTGTTCTCGCCATTTGCGAAAGAACAGAGTAGAATTTCAATTAGCATTGAGAAACCAAACCACACAACAGGAGAGAATAAATGTGAAGTTGTTCTAACTCTGTAGCCTCTGGGGGATAAATACAGACTTCTCCGTACTGATCCCTCAGACTCTACTAAGCTTGTCTGTGAACTGTGACACCCATGTAACCTAGAGCTCTTATACCAACTTGTCACGACCCGGATTTCCCACCCTCGGGTGTCGTGATAGCGCCTAATAATGTGAGCTAGGCAAGCCAAACCTTTACTCTAATTACTTCATTAACCAATTATTTCTTTTTAACAAATATAAGACGATAACGGGGTAACAGCGGAAATTCAAATTTAAGCGGAAGACAACAATAAGATTTATGAAAAAAAATTGCATCTATTTCAAATACTTAAGCCTTAACCACCCAAAACCCGGTGTCACAGTATCACAGACTGTCTAAGATTGCTACATACAAAGTCTAAAGAAATAATAGTACACTGTTTCTGAATAAAAGGAAAATGAAACAGGAAATAGGGATAAAGGGAGACGCCACGGCCTGCGGACGCCAGCAGGTCTACCTTGGGTCTCCGGCTGGACTGAAGGAAGCCTCCAAGCTACTATCCAAAAGCTGCTCCGGGATCTGCACATAGTGTAGAGTATAGTATTAGCACAACCGACCCCATGTGCTGCTAAGTGTCCAGCCTAACCCCGGTGATGTAGGGACGAGGCTAGGACCAGACTACCAAATAAACCTGTGCAGTTCAAATATATAAACTTTGGAAAAGAAATACAGAAATAAACAAATAAAGATAGGAGGGGAAAACATGCTTCGGGGAATAACAGGTAAAACAGAACATCAAGAGAATTATAAAGGAATCAAAATCAACCACTAACAGGAATAAGGAAAACAAAGACAGATTTCATTTTCTTTTCACATCTTGTTGCAGGCGTGCAACCCGATCCCATGTCTTGTATCTCGTGGCAGGCGTTCCACTCGCTCCCATTTCATTTATCTCGTGGTAGGCGTACCACCCACTCCCATTTCATTTATCTTGTGGTAGGTATACCACCCGCTCCTATTTTATTATATCTTGTGGTAGGCGTACCACCCGCTCCCATTTCATTATATCTTGTGATAGGCGTACCACCGCTTCTATTTCATTTATCTTGTGGTAGGCGTACCACCCACTCCCATTTCATTATATCTTATGGTAGGTGTACCACCAGCTCCTATTTACAAGCCAACAATAATCACAAGGAATCCCGACAAGGGAACAAGAATAATATAACAACTTCCCGGCAAGGGAACAATGATATTTCAACAACATCTCGGGAAGAGAACAATAATATCAAAACAAACATTGCGACAAGGGAACAATGCTATCAAAACAAACATCCCGGCAAGGGATCATTAATATCAAACAAACATCCCGACAAGGAAACAATGGTAATAATAACATATGAAGCGCAATAAACCACAACAGAGTCATAACAATTATAATACAAGACTCATGGGCATGCTTGATACCAACGTATAGATACTTGTCACCATGCCTATACGTCATACTCCACAATTAACATGTAGCAAATAAGACTCAACTCCTAATCCCTCAAGCTAAGGTTAGACCAAACACTTACCTCGATGCCAGGAACACAATTCACGTTTTAATTATAGCTTTACCCCTTGATTCCACCACCAATTCGCTCGAATCTAGCCACAAGTTACTTAATTACATCAATAAATGCTAAATGAATCAACCCCAATGCATGAAAATGAGTTTTTCTAAAGTTTTGCCCAAAAAGTCAAAAATTGCCCCCGGGCCCACATGGTCAAAATCTGAAGTTCGAACCAAAATATGATTACCCATTCCCCCAGGAACCCAAATATATAATTTGTTTTGAAATCAGACCTCAAAACGAGGTCCAAATCCCCAATTTTTGAAAAACCTAGGTTCTATCCAAAATACCCAATTTCCCCCATGAAAATCATTGATTTTGAGTTGAAATCATTTTAAAAGATGTTAATGATTGAAGGAAATGAGTTAAAATTAACTTACAATCGATTTGGAAGAAGAGTTGTTCTTGGAAAATCGCCCAAAGGAGTTTGTGTTTTGAAAAGATGTGAAAAATGAGTTTAAAATCGTCAAAGTACAAAAGTTGCAGGTCTCAGATGTGGGAATTGCGAACAGGGGTTTGCAGTTGCGAACCCCGACCTCTGCTAGCTTGGGAATTGCGAAACAGGGCTCGCATTTGCGAACCTTCAAGGAAAACTGGACTTTCGCATTTGAGATCAACATGTCACATTTGCGACTTGGGAATTGCGACCACAACATCGCATTTGCGATCACCAGCCAAATGGGAAACTTCGCAATTGCGAAGATAATCTCGCATTTGTGAGAGGGAGCTGGCCTGGGCTTTCTTCGCAATTGCGACAAGCTGCTTGCATTTGCGATATCGCATTTGCGAGCCAGGCCATGCACAGCTGAAAACCTGCAATTTTCTAAGTTAAAAATGCACCCCGTGGCCTATCCAAAACTCACCCGAGCTCTCGCGGCTCCAACCCAAATATACAAACAACCTTAAAAATATCCTACGGACTTATTCGTGTAATAAAATCACCAAAATAATATCATGAACATCGAATTAAACCTCAAGATCAATGAAATTTTCCAAAACTTCTTTAAACATCAATTTTTGCAATTTAGGTCCGAATCACGTCAAATGACATCAGTTTCTCACCAAATTTCACAGGATCGTCTTAGATCATATATAATACCTGTACCAGGCACCGGAACCAAAATACGGGCCCAATACCAATATGTTCTAATCAGATTTCATTTCAAATTCCTTTAAACAATTTTAGAAAATAATTTTCTTTAAAAATTCATTTCTCGGGCTTGGGATCTCGGAATTCAATTCTGAGCATACGCCCAAGTCCCATATTTTCTTACAGACCCTCCGAGACCGTCAAATCACGGGTCCGGGTCCGTTTACCCAGAACAATGACCAAAGTCAAATTAACTCATTTTATAGTCAAAATTTATCATTTTTCACAGATTTTCATATTTAGGCTTTTCGGCTATGCACCCGGACTGCGCACGCAAATTGAGATAATGTTAAAAGAGGTTTGTAATGCCTCAGAATGCAGAATTTCATTTTAAAACAAGTGATGACCTTTTGGGTCATCACAGTTCTATCGCAGGGAGGTGGTCAGGGGTTTGACAAGAGGCCTCGTCATTCAGGCCAATTTGGTGGTACCTCATCTGGAGGCAGAGATTCGTATGGTAGAGGCCATCCTCCTAGGTCTTTTCAGTCAGCCCTTCAGGTTTCTCACGGTGCTTCAGGCGGCCATGGTTCTCATATGCAGTATTCTGATCAGCTCCCCTACAGTGCACTACTAGCTATTATCAGTGCACCGCCGCTCCAGAGTTTTCAGGGTGGTCATTTAGGTCGCCAGGGTCAGTCTTAGTTTCCTCAGCTGTAGCATTCAGATGGATTCTATGAGTGCGGTAAGTATGGTCATATCCGGAGAACTTGTCCGAGAATTGGTAGGTACTCAGTCGCAGCAGTAGGGTTCCCGTGCTATGGTTCAGGTGCCAGGTATTCCACAGCCCGCTCAGCTAGCTAGAGGTGGGGATAGAGGTGTTAGAGGTGGAGGTAGAGGTGTTAGAGGTAGAGCTCAGACCGTTAGAGGTGGAGGCCAGCCAGCTGCAGGCCATCCCAGAGATGTAGTCCAGGGTGGTGGGGCCCAACCCCGATGTTATGCTCTTCCAGCCAGGCCTGAGACTGAGGCTTCCGATGTAGTTATCACAGGTACTGTTCTGGTTTGTGGCAGAGATGCTTCAGTTTTATTTGATCCAGGGTCTACATACTCCTATGTGTCATCTTAGTTTTCACTGTACCTGGTCATGCCTAGTGATTCCTTGAGTGTCCCTATATATGTGTCTACACCAGTGGGTGATTCTATTGTGATAGATTGAGTCCATCACTCGTGAATAGTTGTGATTGGGGTCTTGAGACTCGTGTCGATTTGTTACTTCTGGACATGGTTGATTTTGATGTCATACTGGGGATGGACTGGTTATCACCTTACCATGCTATCTTGTACTGTCATGCCAAGACCACCTTAGCCTTGCCAAGTTTGCCTTGTTTAGAGTGGAGAGAGACTCTTGGTCATTCTACCCATAGTGTAATCTCTTATGTGAAGGCTCAACATATGGTCGAGAAGGGGTATTTGGCCTATTTGGTATATGTTCATGATTCTAGTGCCGAAGTTCCTTCTATTGATTTTGCGCTTGTTGTTTGTGAGTTCCCTAAGGTATTTCATTTAGACCTATCGGGTATGCCACCCGATAGGGATATTGACTTCTGCATTGATTTGGCTCCGGGCTCTCAGCCCATTTCTATCCCGCCGTATCGTATGACTTCGCCTGAGTTGAAAGAGTTGAATGAGTAGTTGCAAGACAGGCTTGAAAAAGCTTTCATTAAACCTAGTTTTTCGCCTTGGGGTGCGTCGATGTTGTTTGTTAAGAAGAAGGATGAATCGATGCGAATGTGTATTGATTATCAACAGTTGAACAAGGTTACAATCAAGAGTAAGTATCCATTGCTGAGGATTGATGATTTGTTTTATCAACTTCAGGGTGCCAAGGTATTTTCGAAGATTGAATTGAGATCTGGCTACTATAAGTTGAGGATTAGGGCATCCAATGTCCCTAAGATAGCTTTCCACACTCGGTACGGGCATTATGAGTTCTTGGTGATGTCATTCGGGCTAACAAATGCCCCAATAGCTTTTATGGATTTGATGAACCGAGTGTTCAGGCCGTACTTTGATTCGTTCATGATAGTCTTCATTGATGATATTTTGATTTATTCCCACAGCCGGGAGGAGCACGAGCAGCATCTTAGAGTGGTTCTTCAGACTCTGAGGGATAGTCATTGCCTATGCTTCGCGGCAGTTAAAGATTCATGAGAAGAACTATCCAGCTCATGATTTGGAGTTGGCAGCCATTGTTCACGCGTTGAAGATTTGGAGGCATTATCTATATGATGTGGCTGGTGAGGTGTTCACGGATCACAAGAGTCTGCAGTACTTGTTCAAGGAGAAGGAGTTGAATTTGAGGTAGAGAAGGTGGTTAGAGCTGTTGAAAGACTATGATTTCGCCATCTTATATCTTCGGGAAAGGCCAATATGGTGGCCGATGCCTTGAGTAGGAAGTCAGCCAGTATAGGCAGTCTTGCCTATATTCCGGTTGGTGAGAGGCCGCTTGCTTTGGATATTCAGGCTTTGGCCAATCAGTTCGTGAGGTTGGATGTTTCTGAGCCCAGCCGCGTGTTAGCTTGTACGGTCACTCATTCTTATTTATTGGAGCGTATCCATGATCGGCAGTATGATGATCCCCATTTGTGTGTCCTCAGAGACACGGTGCAACACGGAGGTGCCAAGCAGGTTACCTTAGGTGATGATGGATTTCTGAGATTGCAGGGTCGAGTTTGTGTGCCTAATATGGATGGACTCTGAGAGTTGATTTTAGAGGAGGCCCATAGTTCCCAGTACTCTATTCATCCGGGCCGCTAAGATGTATCAGGATTTGCAGCAGCATTACTGGTGGCGAAGAATGAAAAAGGATATCATTGCATATGTGGCTTGGTGTTTGAACTGTCAGCAGGTTAAGTACGAGCATTAGAGGCCCGGTGGTTTGTTCCAAAAGATTGGGGTTCTTGAGTGGAAGTGGGAGCGTATCACTATGGACTTCATTGTTGGACTCCCACAGACTCAGAGGAAATTCGACGCAGTGTGGGTTATTATTGATAGGCTGACCAAGTCATCACATTTCATTCCTGTGGTAATATCCTATTCTTCCGAGAGGTTAGCTAAGATCTATATCCGGTAGATTGTTCGTCTACATGGTGTGCCCAAGTCTATCATTTTGGATCGAGGTACATAGTTTACCTCCCATTTTTCGAGAGTAGTTCAGCGAGAGTTGGGCACACGGGTTGAGTTGAGCACAACATTTCATCCTCAGATGGACGGGTAGTCCGAGAGGACCATTCAGATTTTTGTGGATATGCCCCGAGCTTCGTGGGATTAGTTTTTGCCTTTAGCAAAGTTTGCTTACAACAACAGCTACCAGTCGAGTATCCAGAAGGCTCCTTATGAGGCTTTGTATGGTAGGTGGTGTCGGTCGCCAGTTGGATGGTTTGAGCTGGGGGGGGCTCGGTTGTTGGGTACAGATCTGGTTCAGGATGCCTTGGACAAGGTTAGGATTATTCAGGATAGGCTTCGTACAGCTCAGTCCAGGCAAAAGAGTTATGCCGACCGTAAGGTTTGAGATTTGGCTTTCATGGTTGGTGAGCGGGTATTGCTTCGAGTGTTGCCTATGAAAGGTGTGATGAGATTTGGGAAGAAGGGAAAGCTTAGCCCTAGGTTCATTGGCCCATTTGAGATTCTTGATAGAGTGGGAGAGGTGGCTTATAGACTTGCATTTCCACCGAGCTTATTAGCCGTGCATCCATTGTTTCATGTGTCCATACTTCGGAAGTATCACGACGATCCATCCCACTGTTAGATTTCAGCACTGTCCAGTTGGACAAGGACTTGTCTTATGAGGAGGAGCCGGTAGCTATTCTAGACCGGCAGGTTCATCAGTTGAGATTAAAGAGTTTTCCTTCTGTTCGGGTTCAGTGGAAAGGTCAGCCTGCTGAGGCATCGACTTGGGAGTCCTAGAGTCCTAGTTCGATATGCGGAGCCGTTTTCCCCACCTTTTCCCCGAATCAGATAATTCCTTCTTATGTCAGTTCGAGGACGAACGGTTGTTTTAGAGGTGGAGAATGTGATGACCTTTTAGGTCATCACTTGTTTTAGAAATGAATTCTGCATTGCGAGGCCTTAAAAACCTCTTTCAGTATCACCTTGATTTGTGTGCGCAATCCAGCGCGTAGCCAGATAGACATTATGTGGAAAAATATTGGACTTGGGCGTATGCCCGGAATCGAATTCCGAGGTCCCAAGCCCGAGAAATAAATTTTTAAAGAAAATTATTTTTTGGAAATTTTTATGAGTTTTGGAAATGAAATGCATTTAGAATTTGATGGTATCAGGACCGTATTCTGGTTCCGGATCTCGATACAAGTCTTATATGTGAAATAAGATGAATCTATGAAATTAGGTAAGAAACAGAAGTCGTTGGAGGTGATTCGGACCCATAGTTGTGAAAATTTATGCTTTGAAAATTTTGAGATTTTTCTTAGATTTCTATGCTAAATTCGATGTTTAAGAGGTTATTTTGGCGATTTGATCGCACAGATAAGTTCATATGATATTTTTGAGTTAATACGCATGGTTGGTTAGGAGCCCCGAGGGCTCGGGTGAGTTTCAGAATATTTTGAACTTGGAAAAAGTTGCAGGTTTTTGCTGCTCTCAGTGCATAGAGGTTTTGTGCTTTGTGTTCGCGTGGTCCCACTCACGAACGCGTAAGGAAAATTCCTCAAGTGTCAATTTGTTCTTCGCGAACGTGGAGCATGGGATGCGAATGGGAGGCTGTGGGGGAAATACCCTTCGCGAACGCGTCCAGGCACTCACAAACGCGTAGGCTAATGGCCTAGGTTGGGGGAAGGGAATCTTGTGCTACGCGAATGCGGCCACTGGCCCGCGAACGCGAAGGCCCTAGGAGATGAAACTCCGCGAATGCGAGCCGAAAAATGCGAACGCGAAGATCACCTAAGACTGACCCATCGCGAACACGACAGGTCTATCGCGAACGCGATGAAGGCCTGTCCAATGATTTTAAAACAGAAGCCAAAATGGGACTTAAACAAAATTTCATAACTTTTTCTTCCAAACTCCAAATTGGGCGATTTTTGAAAGGGAACTTCACCACAAATCCATAGGTATGTAATCTTAGACTCATTTTCTTCAATTTCCATTAACACCCATTAGATTTCTAGGATTAAATCATGTTCTTAAGGGTAGAAAATTAGGGATTTGGGTAGAGTTAGGGCTTTTTGTATAATTGGGAATTAGACCTCGTTTTGGGGTCAAATTTTAGAACTAATTATATATTCGGGCTCGTGGGTGAATAGGTGATCGGGTTTTGGTCCGAACCTCGTGTTTTGACCAAGCGGGCCCGGGGTCGATTTTTGACTTTTTGGAAAGAATGACATAAAGTCTATAATTAAGCATTGGAATTAGATTGTTTGGCATTTATTGATGTTATTGAGTCGATTATGTCTAGATACAATTGATTTAGAGCCAAATTCAAAAGGAAAAGCGGTGTTCGAGGCTTGAGTTGGCCGTAGAAGTTCGAGGTAAGTGTTTGGTCTAACCTTAGCTTGAGGGATTATGAGTTGTGTCCTATTTGCTATATGTTACTTGTTGAGTATGATGTATAGGCAAGGTGACGAATATCTATACGTTGGTATCAAGCATGAACGTGAGTCTTAAATTGAAATTCTGGTGTTCTTAATAAATACTACGAATGCCTAAGTTGTTGATTCTCTGTGTTGAAGCAAGGATTATGATTATGCTAGTGTAAATTACTTATGATTGAGTATTGGTGCTAGTTGAGGTGGTTAGATATTGGAACAAGCCTGGTTATAGCTGTTTTTCCTTGCCGAGACATATTTACTTATACTGTCGATTCCCTTGCCGGGATAGTGTTGTTTCTTTATTGATCCCTTGTCGGGACTTTTGTTGTGGTTGATGTTGAACTATATATTTGGATCGGGTTGCACACCGCAACAATATTATATTTGGATTGGGTTGTACACCGCAACAATAATATAAATGGATCGGGTTGTACGCCGTAACAGTGATAAATGATACGGATTGGGTTGCATGCCGCAACTGTAACGACCCGACCAGTCGTTTTGAGCCCTAGCGCGTTGTTCAGTAGTCCGAGGCCATGAGAAGCTTCATTTCAGGTATTATGACTTGTGCGTATAGTCAGAACTACATTTCGGGTAGTTCGGAGTTGATTTGGAAGGAGAATTCTCATTTTAGAAGCTTTAAGTTGAAAGAATTAACTAAGATTGGATTTCAGAGTAAACGACTATGGAATCGGGATCTGAAGGTTCCGGTAGGTTCGTATGATGATTTCGGACTTGGACGTATGTCCAGATCGGGTTTTGGATGACCCGGGAGCATTTTGGCGCCTATTATGTAAGTTAGCATTTTGGAAGAATTTTATAAGTTTGGCTTGAAGTGCATTTCAGTGTTATCGATGTCCGTTTGGGATTCTGAGTTTGGGAGTAGTTCCGTATGGTGATTCTGGAACTAGGAGCGCGATTGGAAGTGAATTCGGAGGTCCGTAGGTCATTTTGAAGTCATTTGGCTAAAAATAGAAAGTTGAAGGTTTTTGAGAAATTTGATCGGAAGTGGAATTTTTGATATCGGTGTCGGAGTCCAATTCCGGAGGTTTGAGTAGGTCCATAATATCAAATATGACTTGTGTGCAAAATTTGGGGTCAGTCGGACGTGATTTGATAGGTTTAAGCATCGAAAGTTGAAGTTTGAAATTCTAAAGTTCATAAAGCATGGATTGGAGGTCGATTCATGATTTTTGCGTTGATTGATACGATTTGAGGCCTCGAGCAAGTTCGTAATGTATTTTGGGACTGGTTGGTATGATTGGATGGGGTCCCGAGGGCCTCGAGTGGATTCCAAGTGGTTAACAGATCGAAAATGGAACTTTTGGAAAGGCTGAAGTTGCTGGTATCTAGTGTAACCGCACTTGCGAGGGTTTGGCCGCAGGTGCGGAGCCGCAGAAGCGGCTAGGAGGGCGCAGATGTAGTTTTGGGTCAGGAGCGAAGGGACCGCAGATGCGGTCAGGGTGCCGCAGAAGCGGGACCGCACCTGCGGTAGAGGAGGCGCAGAAGCGAAAATAAGGGGGCCTAGAGGTGTTTTAAAAATCGGGATTTGGCCATTTTCTCTCATATTTTCTTGGCTTGGGCGATTTTGGGAGAGCTTCAAGTGGGATTTTCATCATCAATGATAAGGTAAGCTAATCCCATCCATCTTGAGATAAATACCTCGTTTATGTATGGATTTTAGCATGTAAATTGGTGGAAATTTGGGGTTTTGGTAGAAAGACCTAGAATTTTTATTCTTGGAATTTAACCACGATTTTGGGTATGGAATTAAGAGAAAATCATATATTTGAGTTCATGAGTAAACTTTATCTTTGAAAAACTTAGGAATCTGGGCATGTGGGCCCGATGGCAAGTTTGTCAATTTTTTGATTAGGGTTAGGAATTGCTATGAATTGGATCACTAGGAGTAATTGAGTATAAATTAATGGATAGGTATTATTATTGGCTAGCGTTGGAGCTTTGTGCATCGATTGGAGTCTTCGGAAGAGCGTGGAATGCCGGTTATGGATCTTCAGAGCGAGGTGAGTCTCCTTTCTAACCTTGTAAGAAGGAATTGTCCCCATAGGTGAGTTAATTGGTTATGTGCTCCTATTTGTGGGGGCTACGTACGCACAAGGTGACGAGAGTCCGTGCGTAGCTACTATTATGCTATTGTCCAGGTAGTCTAGGACCCAAAAGCATGCTATGCTTGGATTATTGTAAACTTATTGACAACTTGAATTGCTTAAATCACATCGAATTAGTAAACAAATTTCTAAAAGGATTAAACTTCATTTTCTTAAATTGCTAAAAGAGAATTGGCTTTTATTTGGATAAATGTTCCCCGATAAATTCTTAATTGGCTGTTTGAGCATGTATTTCTATGTGTACCTGTGTCGCATGTAGGATTCGCGAGCAGGGTGTTTGTTTATTTTATGTTGACCACCTCGCAGGATAGTTCGCGAGCGGGGTAATAGATGCATTTATGATTCGTGTCGTTCGACCCTCGGCAGTGCACATTTTACATTTCTATTGGATCGAGTCGTACGACCTCGGTATGATTTGTGCATGCTTGTTTTGCTTTCCTTGAGATTATTTGAGATTGATATTTGCTCTCCCCGACTTGAGATAATTGGAAACTATTGGATTATGAATCTAAAGACTTTTAATATAAAAAGGATCTTTCACCTGTTCATCACTTACTTGAAATTACTGTCATTCTTAATAAATCCTCGGTTATTCACAGTAATAATATATCATTATTGGACCACTAGTAAGTGTCGAAGTCGACCTCTCGTCTCTACTTCTTCGAGATTAGATGTGATACTCATTGGGTACACGTTGTTTCGTACTCATACTATACTTTTGTGCATTTTTGTTGCATAGGCACATGCGTCTCTAGTGGCCTACGAGGCGTGACAATATGGTTGATACGGAGACTTAGGTGAGCAGAGCCTCTTTCAAATTTCTATATTTATTTCTGTCCAATATTGTATTCCTGACGATTGTTGTATTACATAATTTCTTAGAAATTGCTCATGCACTTGTGACACCGGGTTGTATTTCATTATTTATTCAGAGGAATTTACTATGTATTGTTTAAACTTATAAAAGAAGTTATTTCGAAAGTATTTAAAATGAGAATTTAAATTAAGTAATTTGGTTGGCTTGCCTGACAGTGGTGTCCGGCACCATCATGACCCTTAATGGATTTTGGGTCATGACAATATGGTATCAGAGCACTAGGTTTCCTTAGGTCTCACGAGTCATAAGCAAGTCTAATAGAGTCTCGCGGATCGGTACAAAGACGTCTGTACTTATCTTCGGGAGGCTACAGGGCTGTTAGGAGTACTTCCCTTCTTGATTCCTCATCGTGCAATTTGATTCCTTAAGGCTTATGCCATTGTTTTCCTTCCTACTCAATCTTATGCGACGCGAACCGCTGGTTATAAATCGAGAATTTAAGGATTTGTAATGGTACTATGAATATGGTGCGGGGCGTTTCTCCCTGCAGGGTTGTTTGAGCTAATATCGTCGCTTGTGGACGGATATTCTATTATTTCAGCTCAGTAGCGGTACTTCTGAGAGCTCTGAGGCTAGGCACAAGTTGCCATGATTCCTATGAACGATTGTTCCACGGTGTTGTTATGATGGTAGGATGTTTGCCTACATGTCGGGGCATTAAATGACTTGAGGGGAGGTTTACTCAATGCACGATCCAAAGATTCGGTTTTTTATTCCCGGCAAGGGAAAAGCAATCAGACTAAGAACGTTTCGATTTGGGTCGATGGAGTAACGAGACTTGGTATTTGCTAGCATGGTGGAGTTTTCTTTTTATGATGAGGCGTCGTTGTCCTTATGGAATATACTAGGTTTGCCGGTGATGTGAACTTCTGCAATTTGCCCTTTGGGTAGAAAATTGTGAAATGGTATTGGATAGACGACTGTTAGATATCGCGTGGTGGTTTAGGATTGAATCAGTGTTCTTAATGTCAGCGGTTCGATAAAGATGATCCTCGGAAGGGTTTAAAAGTGAGTAGCGGTCTATTGATTCAAACACTACCACGTTAAATTTCGGTCTAAGGCAATAACTGAGCAGCAAAGCATGAGGAAGGACATATGTGAAATGTCAAGCGGTGGTTAAAATTCCTAGAAGACCAGGTATAAGGAGCGAAGGTCGAGTAGTCGATTAAAGGGGTGAGTTCCACCAAAGTGGGAGAGTGGCGGAGTTGCATATGGGCTTGGTGGTAGGATGACCATGCACCTTAAGGAGAGTTTGGAATGAATTGGACATTTTAGAGATTGGTGATTGGTGCCTGCGGATTTGATTTGGAGCAGGGGCTATTATGCGGCAGGAGGTTTGATATAACGGAAAGAAGCTGCTTGAAATGAAGAAGGATGTTGCCGCACATTTAAGCGATGTCCATGAGAGGTAAATGGACTTGCGCAGCTAGAGAGTGAGCTCGGACTCAGGATGGGTTATTGATGTCGTAGTGAGTGTACCCCATGCAACAACATTGGGAGATGCCGGCGTGTAATTTCCACAAGTGGGTTATCTCTTGTGAGCAGGTCAGCGGTCGCATGGTTGGCGAAGTTTCTACGAAGGATTTTACTAGATGTCCACTAAGAGGTCGAATATATGGATGTTGCTAGAGATTGAGAGTGTTCATAAAATGCTAACGGAAGGATTTCGAGAAATTTGGCAGTTTGATTGCGCAAGGTCATGTCAATAAGAGATAAAGGACCTTGGTGGGTTCCAGGGTTGTGTAATAGTATCTTCAAGCTAAGTGGGAGAGTCCCACCACCTATGATTGGTTTGCATGGTCGTCTATTTATGAGATTTCTGGTTATTGGTATATTGGCGAGATATTATGACTATGGAAGTGGGTCATCAGTAGTGGTTTGAGCAAAGAATTTGAGGAATACGTGCTATAATTGGCCTTATTGATTATATTCGGACCAAGTCAGAGCGGGTGGCTCTCAACAATGGTCTTAGTGAATTCAAAGATTAAAGTATGGTGCCTGATGATTTCGAGCCTATAGGTACAGTTAAGAATCAAGCTTTGTAGCATCTTATAAGACGAGGCCCAGAATGTTCTATAATGTTTTGGTGTGCAGTGCAACATTTGGAAGGAAAATGAGAAAAAGGCTTTGGATTCGTATAAGGATTAGCAGAATGGGCATATTAGTTGAGGGTGTGAATGTGCGCACAAGGAAGGTATGAAATGGTTTGTGGGATTTGAGACAGCATGGTCTCGTGATTTATGGTCACTCGGAATGAGTGGAGATGGGTGTACTATGTGTTGTATGGTGTTATGATTATTTCTAAGGCAATCAGGGTAAATTGAAAGAGGATATATTGGTTAGCCATAGTTGAATTGGCATATTGCTGGCAGTGATCAGTTCCTTCAGCGTGATGGAGTTATGCAAGTGATTTGTGACGGTACATGTGAGGCTTGTCGACCGTCGTAATTGATTTTATTCAGAAGTATTTCATTGTTATGGCCTGTTATGTGTAGGTAGATCCCGGAAGGGCTATGATGGCTTGGATCACTACCTAGAGATTTGCACATTCCACGATTATGAGAATTCACCTGTGTGTTGCTATGGTTCTCCTGAAGTGAGTTAAGTGAAAAGTTTTTATATGATGAAGTGTTAATCTATTAGTGGTTCAGGAGTTATGATGAAATTCTTGTACTATTACATATTGGCTTGTTAGGTGCAGTGAGTGGCATGGAAATTTGAAAGTGAGTATCAAGATTACGATTCAGTTTTGATAAGGATGTCACGAGCTCGTATGAGCAGGAAAGGGATTTGAATGTTTAGAGTAAGCTGGCATTGTCTTTAACGTCACCTGAGATCGGTGTTTCGTGAAAATGCTTTGCATCCTGGTTAAGGATTCTTGATCGCTTTTCAGTGTTAGTGCGGCTGGTGGTTTAGATGTCCTGTTACGGAAAGTTGTGGGAGCGTGCCCCGCGGGAAGGTTGTATAAGTGTGGCATGTAGTCACTTCATTGATTAAATAAGTTAAACCAAGTATGAAGATTGTAGGATTTCATTAAATTGAGAATTTATGCCTGGAGGGCACTCAGTTTATTGGGTTGTTGGCTATGGAGGAGTACTCCAGTTATGATGGTTTCTCTTGTGTGTTTTGAGGGAAATGGGGTTATTATGGACCCAGGAAGGTTTATGGACCTAGTCCGGTACGATCCGGATCTACTTAAGGTCTATGGATGGATTTAAATGTGAATATGGGCTGTATATCAGGCCGAATGTGTTCATTTCAGCATAGTGCTCCTTATGGAGGAGTATTCAGATGTGGATGTTATTTCGTCGTCATCCGTTCCATACAATGATGCATTGTGCCATGTGAGTTGAGAAATGGCTTAGTAAATTGCTTATGTGTTAAGTTTCCGCATTGAGATGATATTATTCGAGCAAAATGGCTCTTGAGATTCAAATCGTATATCGCACCTCAGTTGTGCTTGAGTTTCGTAACTTATAGCGCGATATGTCCCCTCAAGGATGGTATTATGCACTTAGCGTGCTCGTGACCGAATTTCGGTATTTTATTGTAACGAGCAATTTAGCTCGATGTGCATCTCCATATATGAGTTCTACGTGTGGATCGGGTGGCACGCCGCCATAGGTATGTAATTTGGATTGGGTGGCACACTGCCATGGTTGTGTTGTGTGGATCGGGTGGCACGCCGCCATGGTTACGCTGTTTGGATCGGGTTGCGCGCCGCAACAGTGTGATGTTCAGTACAACTCCCAATATCTAATTTTATGTGTTTGTTTCCTATTTTCTGAGGAAAGTTCATATTAGCTGTGTGCCCGTGTTGCATGTATGATTCGCGAGCGGGGTGTTTGTTTAGTATGTTGACCGCATCGCATGTATGATCCGCAAGCGGGGCAACTGAATTTCCTTTTGGAGTTCGTTTTCCTTTTGTACCGCACTCTAATTAGTAGCCTATTGGTACATTGTGGCATCATATGAGACTTTTGATCATGTCTGGGATGGCTTATTGCCTGAACAGTTCATACTGGGTGAGACGAGATTATTGGATTTAGGATCAGTGCAATCTGATTACATGGAATATATTAAGGAGCAAAGATCATTATTTGGTTCAGAATAAGGTGAGGGTTATTGTCAGGAGTATAGACCCAATGATTTGTTGATTCGGCAGCTGGTTATGAATTTCTACGCCTATCTTCCATCGTGGCGGTATTGACAGAGTTAGAGTAAGAACTATGTATATCCTGAGGTGCGCTGTGAGCATCAGATTTGTGGAATTTTGACTATTATGCTCAGAGAATGTTATTGTGGTTATGTGAGTAAAATGGTACAAGGGGTGAATTCAGCTAAGGTATGCAGTCGTGTTTTGGTATTGCGTGTAGTTATTGATAGGGTGACGTATATTGGAAACAGTCCTGACAGAAAATTCCGGATGTTTGAATTGGGCTTTAAGGCTTATTTGCTTAAGTGAAAAAGGATATCTTCAGATTTATCGAGCTAGGGTGCCCAGCTGAGTTGTGGTAGCACGGGTAAGTGCTCGAGGTGTCAATCAGTGATTTCGGACAACTCCAACACAGTTCTTAGCACGCTCGAGGGCAAACGAATGTTTAAGTGGGATGAATGTAATGACCCGACCGGTCGTTTTGAGCTCTAGCGCATCGTTCAGCAGTCCGAGGCCATGAGCTGTATCATTTCAGGTATTATGACTTGTACGCATAGTCAGAATTGCATTTCGGGTAGTTCAGAGTTGATTTGGAAGGAGAATTCTCATTTCGGAAGCTTTAAGTTGAAAGAATTAACTAAGATTGGATTTCAGAGTAAACGACCTCGGAATCGGGATCTGAAGGTTCCGGTAGGTTCGTATGATGATTTCGGACTTGGGCATATATCCGGATCGGGTTTTGGATGACCCGAGAGCGTTTTGGCGCCTATTGTGGAAGTTAGCATTTTGGAAGAATTTTATAAGTTTGGCTTGAAGTGCATTTCAGTGTTATCGATGTCTGTTTGGGATTCCGAGTCAGGGAGTAGCTCCGTATGGTGATTCTGGAGCTGGGAGCGCGATCAGAAGTGAATTCGGAGGTCCGTAGATCATTTTGAAGTCTTTTGGCTAAAGATAGAAATTTGAAGGTTTATGAGAAGTTTGACCGGAAGTGGACTTTTTGATATCGGGGATGGAATACAATTCCGGAGGTTAGAGTAAGTCCATGTCAAGTATGACTTGTGCGCTAAATTTGGTGTCAGTCGGACGTGATTTGATAGGTTTAAGCATCGACAGTTGAAGTTTGAAATTCTAGCATAAAGCATGGATTGGAGGTCGATTCATGATTTTTGCATTGTTTGATACGATTTGAGGCCTCGAGCAAGTCCGTAATGTATTTTGGGACTAGTTGATATGATTGGATGGGGTCCCGAGGGCCTCGGGTGGATTCCGGATGGTTAATAGATCGAAAATAAAATTTTTGGAAAGGCTGAAGTTTCTGGAATCTGGTGTAACCGCACCTGCGAGGGTTTGGTCGCAGGCGTGGAGCCGCAGAAGAAGCTAGGAGGGCGCAGATGCAGTTTTGGGTCAGGAGCGAAGGGACCGCAGATGCGGTCAGGGTGCCGCAGAAGCGGGACCGCACCTGCGGTAGAGGAGGCGCAGAAGCGAAAATAAGGGGGCTAGGAAGGACCGTAAATGCGGTAGTGTGGCCGCACCTGCAGAACCGCAAAAGCGGTCGAGTGACCGCAGGTGCGAAAAGTGCTAGAGGTAGAGAGGTGTTTTAAAAATTGGGATTTGGCCATTTTCTCTCATATTTTCTTGGCTTGGGCGATTTTGGGAGAGCTTCAAGTGGGATTTTCATCATTAATGATAAGGTAAGTTAATCACATCCATCTTGAGTTAAATACATCGTTTATGTATGGATTTTAGCATGTAAATTGGTAGAAATTTGGAGTTTTGGTAGATAGACCTAGAATTTATATTCTTGGAATTTAACCACGATTTTGGGTATGGAATTAAGAGAAAATTATATATTTGAGTTCGTGAGTTTATGGGTAAACTTTATCTTCGAACAATTTAGGAATCCGGGCATGTAGGCCCGAGGGCAATTTTGTCAACTTTCCGATCGGGGTTAGGAATTGCTATGAATTGGATCATTAGGAGTAATTGAGAATATATTAATGGATTGGTATTATATTGGCTAGCGTTGGAGCTTTGTGCATCGATTGGAGTCTTCGGAAGAGTGTGGAATGCCGGTTATGGATCTTCGGAGCGAGGTGAGTCTCCTTTCTAATCTTGTAAGAGGAAATTGTCCCCATAGGTGAGTTAATTGGTTATGTGCTCCTATTTGTGGGGCTACGTATGCACGAGGTGATGAGAGTCCATGCGTAGCTACTATTATGCTATTGTCCAGGTAGTCTAGGACCCAAAAGCATGCTATGCTTGGATTTATTGTAAACTTATTGACAACTTGAATTGCTTAAATCACATCGAATTATTAAACGAATTTCTAAAAGGATTAAACTTCATTTTCTTAAATTATTAAAAGAGAATTTGCTTTTATTTGGATAAATATTCCCCGATAAATTCTTAATTGGTTGTTTGAGCATGTATTTATATGTGTACATGCGTCGCATGTAGGATTCGCGAGCAGGGTGTTTGTTTATTTTATGTTGACCGCGTCGCAGGATAGTTCGCGAGCGGGGTAATAGATGCATCTATGGTTCGTGCCGTTTGATCCACGGCAGTGCACATTTTACATTTCTGTTGGATCGGACCGTACGGCCTCGGCATGATTTGTGCATGCTTGTATTGCTTGCATTGAGATTATTTGAGATTGATATTTGCTCTCCCCGACTTGAGATAATTGAAAACTATTGGATTATGAATCCGGAGACTTTTAATATAAAAAGGAGTTTTCACCTGTTCATGACTTACTTGAAATTACTGTCATTCTTAATAAATCCTCGATTATTCACATTAATAATATATCATTATTGGACTACTAGTAAGTGTCGAAGTCGACCTCTCGTCTCTACTTCTTCGAGATTAGACGGGATACTCATTTGGTACACGTTGTTTCGTACTCATACTACACTTTTGTGCATTTTTGTTGCACAGGCACATGCGTCTCTAGTGGCCTACGGGGCGTGACAGCATGGTTGATACAGAGACTTAGGTGAGCTGCACTTCTCGAGGCGACCCGCAGCCTGCAGAGCCTCTTTCAAATTTCTATATTTATTTCTGTCCAATATTGTATTCCGGACGATTGTTGTATTACATTATTTCTTAGAAATTGCTCATGCACTTGTGACACTGGGTTCTGGGATGTCTATGGGTTTATTCAGAAATTTTAAAAATTGTTAAATGTTTCATTATTTATTCAGATGAATTTACTATGTATTGTTTAAACTTATAAAAGAAGTGATTTTGGAAGTATTTAAAATGAGAATTTAAATTAAGTAATTTGGTTGGCTTGCCTGACAGCGATGTCCGGCGCCATCATGACCCTTAATGAATTTTGGGTCATAACAACAACATTGTTATTATGTTTTGGGATCGGGTTGCGCGCTGCAACAATTGATAATACAAAGCGTTCATAGATTGGTTACGAGTCCCTTATCATTTTGCTATGAATTCTAAATCGTTCTTATGCCTTTCTCTTAATTTACTGTTGGTACTGATATTCCCCGCAGCATGTACCCCCTCCCATCTTTACTTGTTTATTCCTGTTTTATTTTCCGCTGCATATTATATAACTGCACAGGTTTATTTGATAGTCTGGCCCTAGCCTCGTCACTACTTCGCGGAGGTTAGGCCAGACACTTACCAACACATAGGGTCGGTGTGCTGATACTACGCTCTACACTATGTGCAGATCCCGGAGCGGCAGCTTTTGGATCGTAGCATTGGGTGGCTGCCTTCAGTCCAGTTAGAGATCCTGAGGTAGTCCTACAGGCGTCCACAGGCCCGGCGTTCTCTTCTATCCTTATATGTATTCTATTTTCATTACTTTCAAGACAGATTGTACTTTTCTTTTCAGATATTTCTATGTGGTATCTGTAGACAGTCCGTGATATTGTGACACCAGATTCCGGGTAGAGATGTATGTTGGCATTGTCGTACTGGTTTTGGCTAAGTTATCAGATTAAGTCTTCTGCTTGTATTTATTTATCGTTAATATTTCATTGTTAATTTAAATTGTTAAAAAGGCTACATAAAAGAGTTAATGATTCTATATTTCGTGGCTTGCCTAGCTTTCACGAGTAGGCGCCATCACGACTCCCGAGGGTGAAAAATCCGGATCGTGACAATAAAAGAGTAAAAAATTGAGAAAAGAGTTAAATAGATTTCCTTGCATATAAGAGGTGCCACATCACTTTTCTAATTCCCAACTTTATATATATATATATACATATATATATATGTGTGCGCGCGCGTGTGTGTATGTATATATATATGTATATGTATGTATAAAGTCGAGAAGTTTTTTTTTCATTATGATTTTCTTAAAATCACTTTAGATTACCTTTAACTTTAAAGTGTAATTAAGTCTACAATTACTTCAACAAAATTAAGAAATTAATTTATGAGCTCATACTCAAATTAAATACATTGATCTTTATGTTCTGGACACCAATTTTCCTTTTCAGACGAATGAAGTAATAGTCTAATAGATTAAGCAATGAGTCTATATCATCTCTTGATGGGAACCAGATGTGTACAACCAACCTTCAATTTGCGGCAGTCCACTTGTTTTTTTTTTAATTTATAAATTTAAATGAAAATAATAAGTTAAAGAAAAAACTTAAAAGAAAATATGATCAGGTCTAGGGTATACTCTTCAATAAACTCAAAATATTCTTAATTCTGATTCGACCACTAAGGACTGCAATAGGATGGATATGATCTCTTCACTAGCTCGAGATCTTGGATTCCGAACCCGTGACGAAAAAAGTTCTGGTAGGAAATATTTTCTGGTTAAAGCCATCTCCAACCTTACCCCCATTCTTCATAATGTGGGCAATTTTTAGAGTAATTTAGCTCCAACCCTCCTTCATTTTTGTCCCAAAAATAGGGGATGAATAGTGTTCCCTCAAATATGGGGTACACTATTCATCTTTCTCATTACTATTCATCACTTTATTATTATTATTATTTAATCTTTTAATTTATCTCTTTATATATACCTAATTATGTTTATGTAATGTCTTGATAAAATTAGTTTTACATTTTAACTTTGGTGTATAGTTTTGATAAATTAATTTTCGTGCATTTATTATTTTTATGTAAAATTGTAAGTTAATTTTATTATAAGTTATAATTATACAAAAGATATATAATTATCTCAAAAAATGAGTGGTATAAAAGATGGAATTTGTTTAATGAAAATTAAAAAATGAAACTGAAATGAAAGATAATAATATAATATAGAAGAGAGAGAAGAATATAAAAAGTTTAGAGAAAAAAATAGGGGAATAGTTTGAGTAATTATCTCAAAATGATTTTTTTTTATTTTGAGGACAAAAAATGGGATAAAGGTTAGAGATGCCCCAACGAGTCTCAAACTCTCAATGCAAACGGTAGATGACATCAACATAAAAGAAAATCGAAATAAATGTACCTCGTATTTGGTATTTTCTAGGAAGCTAAAGAAAAATACAAGAAACATGTGGTCATACGACAGACGAAGATGCATGGATCTTTCGAAAGTATAGTATTAATTTTGGTCTAAATCTTAGGGAAATGGCTATATTGGACCCACATTTATATTTTTTAATTTCCCACTTGAATTATTATAAGATTTGCATTATTGGTGGACGGAAATGCTAATCACTAAAATTAGTGGATTGGATTTGTTTTAGTCCAACATCCGCCGGAGAAATTCAGAAATAGTCAGATTTATAAGTAGTCATTCGAAAATAGCTATAATTTCAAAAGTAATTAAAATTTAGCCACTTTTCATGTAAAGATAAATCTAAACGAAAATACTGTTCAAAATCCGGAAAAGTACTCCAGCATAATATACTGGAATTCCAGTCTAATATACTGGAGTTCCAGTATAATATACCAGTCCAGCATAATATAATGGAGTTTGGAGCATCGGTGCTCCAGTCTCCAGTATATTATGCTGGAAGTTCATACACAGGTGCACCGAACTCCAGTATATTATGTTGGGTTGGTCTTTGTTGCAGCAAAATAGTGACTATTTCTCAATAACTTGGCAAATACTGACTATTTTTGAATGACCAATCCGAAAACTGACTACACCGTGCTATTTTAACATAAACCGCGGGACATAAGTCAATGCATGGATTACTCATATCCTTCTCGGCAATTGTGTAAACTTTTCATTTAATAAATCACATATTAGCATTATATTCATATGAGCGTATTATCAAAATCCGTGTACAACTACTTCACATGTTAATACTAGTGGCTTACTGCATTTTTATAAAGTTTGTTTTCGTCGGATACAGAAAAGAAATGTCCAAAATCAAAAATAATATATTAGATACTTGACAGCTGTGAAATGATTGCAAACTACGTGCAAAATTTGATTAATTTACTGGGATTTGAATAATAACTTGGATAATCAATCTCGTCTTG